>NW_028321893.1:5205984-5509015 GCF_036245765.1 Copidosoma floridanum
ATAAAAAATTATTTTGTCTTCAGGGGGTTGTAAGGCATTTTTTTTTTTTTTTTTTTTTCCTCATTTTAGCTGTAGAAATGAGTTGTCAAAAAACTAATTTTTTCATCAACCATTGCAATTGTGCAAAAACAGTTGAACATACACCATTTAGGTTTAGAAGTGTGTAGTGCCATACAAGAGCTTAAATTTTTTAACATTTTCGGATATTTTAGATTAATTGTTCATTAGTTATGAACTAATTTTGAAAACGGCCATTTTAGCGGCTATTCGCATTTAACAACAAAAATAATTATTTGTCTTTTAATCATCATGGCTTATTTTCTTGATTTTTCGAATACCTACATTTTTTGTCTTAGGTTTTTTTTATAAATCCAACAAGAAAAATGCTACGATCAGAAAAGTAGTTTTTTATGCCGTTATTGGGCTAAAAAACAATTTTTGAAATGAATTTAGTTGTACAAACCAATTTATCATTGATACTCACTACAAAAATTGTGCCAACCCTTTTACCCATTCTTAAAGCGCTTCTCGGAAGCACTTTCGCAGCCATGCAGTCTTTAACTTCTTAGTCGTTTCAAATCGCATTTTTTCCATAGGTCTCTAAAATTTGGGGAACAGGAATAAGTCAAATGGGACCGAATTTGGTAAAGCATGACTGTGGGGTTTTTTTGGCTAAAAGATCTTTTACGATCAAATATAAGTAAGCCATGGCAATTTATGAATTCTTAGAGTTTAGGTGGTTCCACCAAGTGAGAGAAATTATCCCGCCCTTAGACTTTTATAATTTACGGAGCTTTATGAGAAAATGCTTTGGTTAATTAAAACAAGAAAAAGATAACTAAGAGTCGATTGACCAAATTAATAAGTGATTCAAGGGTAAATTATGCTAATTTACAGTAGTTAATTTTGTTTGGTGTTGTTACATATTCCAAGAGATCAGAAAAGATGAAAACAAGGATTGTAACTTTGTCAACACATCATATATAAGTGATTAAACATGCTTGCGTTTGTGTGAAGCTTAAGAAACACAAGTACTGCTAGCGTTTGTCTATTCGTCAGGACACGGTGTTGAATAAACATGAATATTAATCGTAGGTAAGGTTGACTTTTACATATTTATATTATATTTTTATATGATTACTTGTATCTCTCAAGCTTTACACTAGTGCAAGCATGTACACGTACTCATATATGCTGTGTTAACGCAGTCTTCATCCATGTTTTATTTCTACCAGTCTTGTAGTTTACATGAAAAGACCAAACATAACTTATCACCGTACACCATTAAAATAATCACAGATTTATTGGATCAATTCAATCTCAATAAATTTTTTTTTTTTTTATTGATTTAAAAGTCTTATCATATGGCTACGTGCGGTCTGGCGATCTCAGTCAGGTACAATTCTTTTTACTTGGCGCCCCTACCTTAATCAGGTGCATAGAGAATATTGTTTTCAATAACAAAGTTTTTTAATTAATTAAAAATCTAAGCTTAACAACAGTACTTGAACATATCTTGATAATTGTAGTTTAATATAAATTATAGTGCTGTTTTTGGTCCATGTGATTGAAAATTATCATTTATCACGATTACAATCGAAAAAAATTATATTTTATTTTAATGTTTATTTTCGTACGAACAGTTATCGTATTTTTATTAAGATCAAAAACTTGAGAAGAAATATTAATGCTAATTGAAAGTCAAAGTAATTAAGAAAAAGATTATTTAAATGATGCAAATTTTTATATTTTTAACTAAAAATCTTATCGAATGAAAAGTATAGTTATCTTTAATGATGACAATTACGTATTAAACAGTTGTTTTTTAGCACGTATACAAGACTATGTACGTATAAGTAGGCTGGAGACAATCCGGTTCATCATGAAAAAAGGAAATAATGAGAAAATTCATGACAATTCAAATAAACTACTGTAACTAAACGAAATTATAAGTGAGTAAATGATTTCATTAATTGATTGTTAATTTCTTGTTAAAATCAGATGTCAGTATGCTCTGTCACTTCGTGGTTTCGTAGGGCTACTGTCGATAACTACCATGGTTCATATTATTTTCTTATCTCTTGATATTAAATGGATATGTATGATCGTATCATGCCAAAAAATTGTACAGTATTTAAAACAAAATTTATGGAACAAACAATAGTAACAAAAATGGCTTACGCACCTCAGATTTAAAACTTTGAAACGGGGTGTGTGGGGGTGTATGATGTAGGAAATAGAACGTGTTCTTACGTCCTGCCTTACTTAATTTCGACCAGGCTTTTATGTACACAGGTCAGCCAACCTGCGATTTTTACCTCTGTTGTAGTCAATACTGAGTGCCTCGGGGTTAGTTGGTTCATTCCTCAATGGCACGTTTATTCTTGACGCAAGTAGCATCTAAACATTGGATAACATGCATAGGATCAGGGCCACGGGATTCTTGGGTTGGAAGACACGAGCATTTATAACTGTAAATTCTTATGCACGAAATTAATACAAACAAATACAAAGAAGTGTATAAAATTGTGTACTTGGATGTATATTATTAATACCAGAACAAACGAGTGCGCAGGGATACTTTCTGCCTAATACCGCTATCTCTTGAACGCCTTTATATCCTACTCGACGGACAGACCTTTCGTATCAAAATAAAAATTCGGCTTAAAGATGGACTCGCAGACTTACTTGTTTTGACTTTAATATAAAGCGTGGCGACAAGCTCGAAGGAGATCTCAGGTCATTGAAGGAACTGGTGAGCGCCCTCACCAGCTAAACTTCTCGGCTATGATCTGGAACGAAACCTGTGAACTTCCCAGATACTTATCTCAGCGTCGATCTCGACTGGCTCCCACGCTTCTCCATTGTTCGCCGGCACTTCTAACCTCTTCACATTACTACAGCCACTCTACTCTCAAAATCTCTTTCTACGCAACCGTCTTGCATGGATTCCCAAGCTAGTCTAACTCGCCTCGTTCCGCTTCTCTTCTCCTTTTCAGTCTCCCCTCCCCAGCCCCGTAGACTCATTACGGCTGCGCCGTGACAACTTATTGAAGTTCATATTAAATAATAATGTTAAGTATGGCATGGTTTGCCTGCCCTACTAGCGCTCTATGATGTCTGTGGCGTTTTCCGCGACCCATAAGCTTAAGAAAGAAATGAAAAGTAGCACAGCAACGTCTCTTTACAATTCTCCCACTTCCCCTTCGTCTATCTGTCGACTTGATCGAGTTTTATTTAAGCATTATAATTATTAGATCATTATTATCTTATCATTTGAAGTAATATAAAAGTCATTTAGATCTAGCTAGATTGTGAGGATGGAAAGAGAAAATAAAGTAATCAAGGCGTATCAAACGGTAAGTTTTGAAAAGTTAATACATTAAATCTTTTATAGAAAAATAAATTACATAAGTGTGTGAGCTTCGTATCTCCAAAGAGCACTCTTCTTTCCAGAAAATTAGATTTGTTCGAATTAAAAGTTCCAGAAATGAATATAATTAAAATAATATATGAAAATACGTAGCTAAAGACAACAGTGGCATTTAATACATTATAGGGTGGAGTGAGAAGACATACAGAACAAATTTATTGGATTAAAATTACGGACACATTTTCTTAGTTTTATCAAAAGTTTTTGGAGTGTTAAAACGGTAAAATTTTTCCCTGTATATTGCGGTTCGGGGGGGGGGGGGCATAAAAGGCGTGGAGTGTATCTAACAATGTGTGGGGATTGTGGGTGTGTCACAAAATACAATGGTAAGCCTTGTTGGGTTACAATAACAGACAAATCTACAGAATTTTCTCTTATTCGTCAGAGAGGTTACGAGGGGCTCTTAACATTGTGTGGAGGCTGCAGGGTGGCCAGAAAGTTTCTGAATACTATTTAAATGGGCAAAAATAATAGCGATAGCAATATAATTCTTCCTTATTTTGCGATGTCGTCAGTAGGTGAAAAGGAGGGGATTTTAGTTTGGTAGTCTAGAAACCCTAGTCGCAGTAAGTATATAGTGTTGGGAGATATTTAATAGTAATCATAACCTGTATTCTTTATGAAAAAATAGATTTAATCAACAGTTATAGTTGGATACGTATTTACTCTCATAATTTTTTTCATTCGAACAAACTTTTTAATGTAAGATAATAGTCCTCTTATACGTCTGAAAAAATTAATAACGAATGTGTGACAAATTGAATTGAGAAATCTCCACAAAAATATGTATTGTGAACTGTACCAAATGAATTTCTCACTAAATATTAACCTACATTCTCCATCGTTCGTCACGTTATGACTTAAATTACTTGTAAAAGTAAATGTACAACTATGTTCTTAAACCAACACCAAGACTCCTGAAATTATTTATCATAAAGTCAAAGTTTTTCTTAAGTCAAAATTAATTTTTTTTGCACACATTTCCTAAAACTGAGCAGCAAGTCTAGATCAGCTTCCTTAAAACACTGGTTGTTAGTCAAGAATGCACATTTATTTTTCTAGCTTTTGCAAATCATTTTTTTTTAATACCAAACAAACTATTGTTCTTATATCCACACAAAGTGCGTATTGAGTACAGCAGTTTTGAAGAAAATCCATGGAAGCTTATCTTGAATAAAAAACCGCTTTAACTACGTGATCCTATCATATCTGCCATTGACTATTATAACGCTTTGAGCCCATGATCTGGCACTAAACACCGTAAAGTATAGTAAGTTAACAAAATAATAAAAATTTGTCCTACAATAGATTCTACGAATATGTACCCAAATGTATAAGTTATTGCTATAAAATTCTTAGTCTAATCAAGTATGACCTACGGTTAAAATTATAAGAAGTCAGTGGACAAGTGATAGCAAAGTATTTTTTCAATTAGAAACATTTGTTGTGTATATTTTTTCTGAAAATTAAAGGAGCTACTTATCTAAAAAGTAACTCAATTATGAAACTATTACTTACGCGGACTTATTGTTACAAGAGCTATTCGTCATTACTTGAGTGTTTACTATCGTTCAATCCTAAGAATGTTCACTTTAAATATTTACAACAACTACTTATTGTATATATTGTAATTTACTCGTACTAGATGAGAAAATGTTGATTAATTAAAAAACTCATGTTAATACTTACTTATTGGTAAAATTAGATTAATTTTTAATATTATTATTATACACCGCATAAAAATAAAGTTTGACCCAAAATATAACAGTATGTCTGTCAAAAATATAAAGAACTAAAATGTCATTAAATAAACTATTTTTTTTTATATCAACCTACTTTTTTAACAATAATTAGTTTTTGCAATACTTATTACTCAAAGAAATTCGCATTATTTCGTTAATTTTGCATGTACAAAAACGTAACCCATTTTCTTGTACAAGCTCATCATTTCTCACGTATTAAAAAAAAAATTAATTTTGATGCTATAGCATCGTGCTTCAAATAAATGTTATACATTTATATTAGAGTTTTTTTTATGATTGTTCAATAATTATCTAATTTTGTAGATACTACCAATACAGAGAGCCAAGAGACAGTGTGGCTAATGCATCAGCTTCTCGTACTCGTCTGTATTATATTCAGGACTACTATGCACACAACTTAACGAACAAATCACAGATTCCGGATAATTAAAATGGGTATTTGTGAGATTATACTTGAGTTCATCACATACATGATTGATGAACATAGACATATACCTCACAAAAATACGATCCTGAATATGGTGGAAAATTGGTCACACCGTCCCTCGATCCACTGTACAGTCAAGTTTAACTGACAATGCCAAGAAAACTATCTCTGCCGAAGCATCCAGAAATACCTAACCCACCAGGTGCACTATTGAGCTCAACAAAGTTTAACTATAAAAGGACCTCTAAAAATTCTAATGAAAGTAAATTACTAATAGAAGCTTATCGATGACTGTATATGCCTCACGAATGAAATATAAGATACATAGATACATAATGTATATATATGGGAGATCTGAATGTAAGAAAAATCATCAGCAGAGGTTTTGAAAAAATTAAATTAAGTTTTAATTCCAATGTTTCCCAAAGCTTCTAGGATAAAATTTTCTATTTCTATTAGTAATAGATGGTAAAACTCGTTTAGCAATCCCTTCGAAATTTCGCAAGTGAGTGATCTTCAATAAACTTGAGTATAAGATAATATTAAAAAAAAATCATCAAAGTAATGATTTGTGAATATGTGCTTGATTCACAGGTGTTTTTTCAATAATACTTGCACTTTTCCTCATGAAACATTAATTAATGACGGCGAAAAGAGTACAATTGATTGTATTTATTGACCTTGTGTTCATGAGCCTCAGACAAGTAAACAGAAGGTTCATCAACAGATTATGGGCCAAGAATAGGTTATAATGGTGCAGCAAAACTGAGGTTAAGTGTAAGGTAATAGCATCATCGTTGGTTCAGCTACAAAAAATCGAGTCTGGTCAAGAAAGATAAAGTCTGAATTCAGTCATCATAAACGCAGTTAGGTCACAGTTAGAGGGATTGTCTGAGAATAGTCAAGGTCAAGTAAATTATCAGTCATAAAGGTTCAAATTGAATTAAACTTCAAAAAATGAGGATCTATTTAAGGTTGCAACTAAAGTAACAAGAAACCTGAAAGAGCTAAAACACTTCTAGCAGTTGTTGCTTAGAGGAAGTCACATGCAGATGGAAGACAACTGATAGGCCTGAATTTCAGTTGCAAAATAGCCTTAAAGATAATTCATTGTAAGTCAGCGTTTTAAATATTAACTAAACTTGAAACTCTGTAAGGTAATAAATTAAATGTCACATTGGAATGTATTCAAAAACAATTATTCGTTTTTAGTATGATAAAAAAAAATAGTAGTGAAGAGTTATATACTTGTGCAGCAGTTAGCTGAGGACATGAGTACTGAAGGAGATGAAATTAAACAAAGTTGGATTATGACAAAGATTTTAGCAGTATTACCAGCAAAGCTACACCACTTTTGCTCTGGTTAGAACTGTACACTTCCTACTGAAAAAACTTTAACTGCAGTGGTTAAGAGACTACTTTCAGAAGAGAAAAGACTGATAAAAAGTGAACAGTGAAAAGAACAGAATAGTAAAATGCACTGATTTCTAAAAGTAACTACAAAAATAAAAAAAATTAGTCAGCTAGTAGTAAGTTAGTTAGCACTGGAGCTGAATGCCTTAAGTGTAGGAAGGAAGGCCACTTGAAGAAGGATTGCACTGTTGAACCATTCCGAAAATATCTAGAATCTTACAAGAGTAACTATCTTTGTAATATTTATAAGAAAAAAGGCTGTTTTGCCAGAGAGTGGCTAAATAAATAGGTTAATAAAAGAAGTAATAAGAAGAGAAATGCTTGTGTAGCCCTGTCAAACTCTGATATTGAAGATATTGTGTTGTTGAAGAATAGTAACAGAGTCTGGTATCATAATTGTAATGCAACAAACATATGACCTTACATAAATATATGTTTGTCAGTTCTGAGTTTCTTAAAAAACGATGAGTAATGGTCTAAGATAGTAATTTTATTGCTAAATGCAATGAAAATTTATTTATAATGTTGTTTAAAGAAGAAAAAGAAAGACGATATTTTAATTAAGTACAGTTAAATATTGTTACGGAAAGTCAAAATGAAAGGTATATGATAAGTACTTGTGTAAACGAAAAATTTGCCCACCAGAATACGAAATTTACCAAAGAAATTTGGAAGCAGAGCAGTATAAATCATATTGATGACTGTAGAGATTATGTCCGTGAAGGAAGTGTAAATGATAAGCAACATAGAGTTAGTCATCCTGAAAACACCAAAGTAAGGTAAAATGGGACACTTTTTTGAGCAAAAAATATTTATTTTTTATTTTTGAAGTTCCACCAATGCTAATTCACTTTGATTTTTTTTTTAATTTAAAATATTGGTCGTTATTTAAGGAAACAACATTTATTTACTGTGCTTGTTATTATCCGTTTAATTAAATAATTTTTCAAATAAATCATGAAATCTGCAGTAGTGGGACATAGTCTTTAAGGATCTCGGCAGTAGTAGGACACTGCATGTGGTAGTAGTGGGACAGTATTTGACAATGTTATTTGTATATGTAAGAACACTTTTTTTTATTTATAAGAGCTGAATTATCACGTTTGAGAGTATATAACTATTAAAAATAATAGATTAAAAGGGATTTCTCTTTTAAATATTTTTTTTTTCAATCATATCATAAAATCTTAACTTACTATGTCCGTTAATAATAAAGGAAAAAATATTGCTTAATACAACATAAACTAAATAATATAATTATTAATAATACAAACTACGGAAATAATAATAGTGAATACAAGTTTAAAACAAATGTTAGTTTCTAAGGTCTTAAAACTTCTTTTTTTTTTATTTTTATTTTGCTCTGCAATAAATAAACTTAACGTGCACTTAATTCTTTTTTATTGTCTTCTAGTTTATTTGAACATTTTTTTATTTCCTGTACTATTGAGTCATTATTCGCATTCCGGTTTTCTTATTTAAAAATTTTTTTTCAAGTTAATTTCTTTTCTTGTTTCTAACAGTTTTTTTACTCTCTTGAAACTTCTTGTATAAATTTTTTTCGTACTCTTTAGCGTTTTCATTTTTTTTTTTTCTTGTTTATTGACAGAAACGTACTGCTTTTTCAATGTTTTCTCGTTTTTTTTTTTTTTTTTTTTTTTTTTTTTTTTTTTTTTTTTTTTTTTTCCTTCTTTTTCAAGTAATGTATTAAATTATTAACAACCGCTACATGTCGGTTTTCTTTACCTGCTTCCTTCTTGATCTTAAAATTAAGATTGGTTACCGAAAATACATTTTTTAAAGGAGAATTATTTGATTTTTTTGTGAAGATAAGAAGCAAGTTTTAAAGGCTGAAATACCAAATGAAAATATTATGTGAGTAAACTAATCTTGCATTCTTCTGTTGACAATTTTCAGAGGTACTGATTTTGTTCAGTTTTTTTTCAATATTAGTATGATAAAAATTAATTATTAAAAAAATATATCAATTTCTGCAAAGTTGATTTTTTTACATTGTGTAAGATGAATTAATACAGATTGCACGAAGGTAAGGTATCAGATTATGTCTATTTACCAGGTAACAATGCTCTCATTCACTTAATTACTAATCCTACAAATATATTTGAGTTTAATTTTACTATTTAAGATTAGACTGATGACACTCACACGATTACTATAGTAAAAAGCATGAAATCACAGTTGTTAAAAATACAATTTGGTCTTGTCAAGCACTTGTTCCTATACTACTTAGTTTTAAAAAAAAAGATGCAGTAGTAGGACAGCAATGATAAGCCTCGTTCCATTTTAGCATGGTGTTTGTAGAAAATAAGGGTACACTAGGACAGACTATATTTTATGACGAAGTAATTATTTTTAAGACCTTATTAATAAAACTTGTTTCTTAGTCTCATATTATTAAGTATAAGTAGTTTGAACGTACGAAAAAAATTTTATTTTCGATATATCATCTTGATAGTCAACTTTAGTGTCACATCTAAAATGGGCGAAATGCCTCGTTTAAGACGTATGCATCAAACGAGTGCTTGGACAGCTTGATAAAATATCTTTTTCATACTCCCTTGAACGTTTACGACAATCAATTTTGGGAGTCTTATCCAGCTAAGAGATAAAGAAATATTAGGAAATTTTTTTAAGGATATTTTTTGACAAATGAATTTACCAGTTATGATTTTCTCCTCCTGTTCCACTATACCCTGCAATTTCTGCGTTGTCTCACTACACCCTATTTCACCTTAGCTAATGTGTTAGATATTGTCCATGTTGATTTAGGTGGAAATAAATGTTAAGTGGGTAAGTAGAGCTGGGTACTTCTTGTTTTTTAACGATGATTACTCGCACTTCAGGACTGTTTACTTCCTCAAGTTCAAGGTTGATGCTGTGGAAAGTTAAACCTGTATATTGGAATGGTGGAAAATCAACTTGATGAAAGAAAAAAAATTTTGAAACTAGATAATGCTACAGAGATGATCAATAAAAAATTTTTAAATAATTTTAACCAACTTGGAATATTTAACAACAAGAAATCTGATCTGCATACACCCCAGAACAGAATGGACGAACAGAGAGGAAGATGCGTACAGTTGTAGAAGCAGTCATATCAATAATTTGTGGTTAAGACATTAAAGAGAATTTATGGGCTGAGGCTATGAATTCTGTATTTTTTACATTAAATCAGACAGGTTCTAGAGGCATAAAAAAAAGATATCAAGAAATTAAAAGTATTTGGTAGTGAATGCTATGTTTGTGTGTATATTGCTCTGTACAAGATAACGTAAGAAGGAAACTGGATAAAAAATCAGAAAAAGGAATTTTCGTAGATCGTGATTTGGACTCATCTGGTTACAGAGTGTATATTGAAAGTGTGAATAAGTTCTAAAAATGTGATATTTCATAAAAAATCAAAACTGTGCTGGAAAGCAAAGAAACCAAAACAAACAAAAAAAAGAATCAGAAAGAGTCAAGTAATGGTGATATGGTCGAAATTATAGATGTGTCGGGAAAATTACCAACTGTACAAGATCAGAAGTTTCCCGATAAGTGTACACAGTCATCTAATAAAGTACGTGAAAGAAAAAAGCTAAAAAGACCAAAAAAGTATAATGATGACGCCTTGATAAATGGTAAATAAAGTAAAAAATTTCAGTCAGTCAAGCTATGGAAGATCCCAACTGGCGTAAAGACATGCATGATAAGCTCACGTAAATATGCAAACTTGAAAACTAGTAAAAACTTTGGATCATATTTACATGCCAGTGGATTGTTAGCCAAAAGAGTAGTGGCAGATTTAAAGAGGTTGGATACATATTATTGTCAATTGTTAGAGGCTCTCATTTAGTTTTTGATTCGTTCTATGTGTTGTAAGAAACGAACGTCCTTTTTTTGGGCGATGTCAGCCATGTAGTTATTAAGATATTTCAAAATGAAAATCGATCAGTTTAATATGGGCTATGATGGGAAGCATGTTATGACCTAAAATTAACATACCTTAGTAATAGTTAAAAAATCGTCAAAAAATATATTTTGATACTTCAAATCCCGCGGATTCATATGATTCTCTGATTTTTTTCAGTATCCATACTAAAAAGAGAGACAAACACGATTTTTTAAAATAAAAATAAAAACTTTGGTTAGGTTGATATGATGAAGGGATGTAATCCATAGGAATAAGCTGTATTACTATCTGCGCGTAATGCTGTGACGCTCTTCCACGCTCTTGAGTCCGCTTTGCCTCCCCTCTGAAAGATTGTATCCAATCTCCTTGAAGTAATCTTAGTAGCAAAATGACATGAACGGATAGAAGGACTAGATTAGTATCAAATGTTCAGTTTTGTAGCAAGATATGAATGTGTAAGAATAGTTATCAGCACAGCAATGTCAAGATAAATAGAAGTTAAGACTGCTAATGTCAATACAGCTTTTTTGAATAGTTTTCTCTAAGAAGAAATTAACCTTTTCCCACCTGAAGGCATTGAATCAATGATGGCACTGGTCGTATGGGTAGATTAATGAAAAGCTTGTATGGATTAAAGCAAGTGTCAAAAGATTGAAATGATAAATGGTAAATGACAAAAAACTTGATATTTAATCCTACACACTTGTGTGTTCTATAATGAATTAAGTGTTATCATGGCAATATTTATTGATGATTGCATTAAAGTATGAGTCGACCAAGATGAGATAATTTAAGTATTGGATAAGCTGGGCAATAAATTTGAAATTAATATTGATATGGAATTTAAACATGATTTGATGTTTCTTGATATTGAAATGAAAAAGGACAGAAATGGATTTTTATTGGTCAAGCCGGCTGTACAGAGAAAATCATATGTCTGGTTTTGATAACTTCAACTCAGCACCAGTATCCATAGAACAAGAAATGCTAGGTAATTAAAAAGTTTTTAATAGTGATAAACCGTTGGACTCTTCAGTGCTATATCGTCAATTTATTGCTAGTTAATTACATTCGTCAACTGTATCAAGGCCAGACATAATCTCTACAATTGATTACTTGAGCAGATTCAATGGTAAATCAATGAAGAGTCACTAGAAGATGATCAAGCATTTCAATATTCGAATTATACTATCGATCTTGAAGATCATTTTGATAGAAACGAAGAGCTGCAGGCTTATTCAAATGCCAACTATGGAGGAGATGTTATCACGAGAAAATCGACTACAAGAGTCTTATTTCTGAGAGAAGATCTAGTTGTGTGGTATGCCCAAAAGCAGCGTGTAATAGCTACGTCAACTGCTGAGGCCGAGTATACAGCTGCAATGTCTGCAATTAATGAAGTTTGTTGGTTAAGTCAAATTTTTTAAGAGCTAAGTACTAGTACACATCAGCTAACTACGTTAAATATTGATAAACGGTCTACTATTCACATGTTAAAAAGTGCTTGTGATGGCAAAATTACAAAAGGTAAAAAGCATATTGAAATTTTAAGAAAGTTCATTCCGGATCAAAAGATGTTAGTTCGACCAGTTGGCAGAATATTGCCCTAGCTATTATCTCGTGATACTTATATAAAAAAATAAAAGAATATCTAATTGAGAAGGAGTATTACGATTTAATTAGTTTTACATAAGTATGCTTTGTAGAATCAAAGTAAAAGGGCGTAAGTTTTTAGTTTTAACGGCTAGTAGGACAGGCTGGTATAACTAGAAATCAAATCGCTAACTTGCCATAAGAAAAGATGTACCGAGCCGGTCTTACTGAAATTTTTTTTTTTTAGCAGTAGTAATAAAAATCAAGTATACATTAATAGTGTCTAGAAAAAAAGTATTTTTTTTGTTAATTATAATTATAACGTTAATTATAACATAATTATGTAATGACAGTTCTTATATGTATTTTATTTATTTGTAATAGAAGCAATATATTATATTTCATTCACCAGTGCCATTGGAATTATACTTGTGATTTTTTTCATGAAACACTAACAAATAATAGAAAAATAAGTATAATTGATTGTACTTATTTACTTTGTACTTATCAGCATAAAACACGTTAAGACAAGGTTTATTAACCCCTGCCATTGATATTTCCAACTTAAATTCAATACATATTTCTTAGAAGAAGTCGTATGTGGTAATGAAGTTAAGTAAAATTAAACGCGTAATTAAAGAATCGCATTATTTTATTTAACTGAACCCATGACAAAGAAAAGTCACAAAAAGTCCTCTAAATTTGTATAGCTATTTCGATGAAATAAACTGCTATTCTATGAATGTTGTAACTAAATCTTAACCTAAGAAAAAATTGTAGTAACATCAAAGCTGTTGGTATTACAAGATAAACGACGTTGTCAATAATTTATAGTATAATTTTTTGTCGTAGAAACTAAGAAGTAGCTGTACATGTAATAATTAGAAGAATTTAAAAAACAATATTTATTAAAAAGTATTTTATGTAGTGCAATAGTAATGGCCGTGGTCATAGTATGTTACGTACAGGATAGAGTCATAATCATTGTAATTATAAATAATAATTTATTGTGAAAATTGTTTTATGTCAAATATGACTAACAATATTCTGAACTTGAAAAGTGATGAAAAAAATAGTTTTGTTTGGGTGTGAAGTATTTAATTCTAGTATCTTAAACATTTTATGTCCTGCAATGATATATGAACTAACCGTTAAAATGCCGATCTTCTTCTACAACAAAGATAAATTAGCAAGGCATAGTAACATCATAGTAAGGTTATATCTTCGTTGTATGAGACATCAAAAACGTTGTAATAAGCTTAATATGTGAGAGATTCAATTAAAACGCCAGCGTTCATCAGTAAAAATATTGTTTATAAGGTTAAATTGTTTATTTGTATAACATTAACTAAATAGTGAATTAAGGGTAAGACAATATTAAAAGGTATATAAAGTAATACAAAGTAAAGTTTTCAAGTTTTCCAATAATCATTGTTACTCTTCACGTAGAAACGGTTTGAGCAGATATACAGGCAAAAAAATTAATTGCTTATTTGTTGCTAAATGATAGCACTGTTACCCATTCTGTCACAAGCTTAGCCTCCCGCTGACCAGCAAAAAATATCTTCTAAAAAGACATGAAGCTACTGCTACACTAAGCGTATCATACGATAGCGTTTTATGTACTACATTTTATTTAGAGATATTCTACAGTTATTCTGCAATATTCAGGTATTGGTGATTAGTTCATATTAATTTTAGTGAAATTGCAATCATTAGTTAAGTACAAAATTTAATAAAAGATGACAAGATAAATGTAAAAAATTGTTGGTTTGGCATTTTATACAAATTTTACACCTGTTGAAAAAGACCACTAGTTGTAAAACAGAATTTATTATTCGACTTGCAGTTGGCTGTACAAGTGTAGTTTAACAAATAGTCTTGTTGCTAGATTACTTTTACTAATCTAGGACTAGTATGAAAGTAGACGTACAGTTAATAAACTAGAGTAGGAAGGCCGTAATAAAACTTTTACTACAGTTTTTTAAAAGTATTTGCTATATTTTCTCGAAAGAATAAATTTCTTGGAGAGAAAAACGATATTTGCTTCTTGTGCACAAGCATACAAATACCTCGCCGTTCAGGAGATATTTTTTCATTTTATGCCCAGGGTACAAAATAATAGTTTTCGCACTCGGAGGTGCATGTTTCCAGGGCAAGCACCACGCCTGAGAAACTCCTTGTAATACCTCTATTTAGATGAGCATCAGGTGCAAAATCTATTTTTGAGAAGTCCCATAAGTCTGATGTTTGCCCTGATGACATGTCATATCAGGTACTAAAACTTTTTTGAAAATTCGATGCTCGATGAAAATTTTGTTGTCTGAGGCTCTTTTTTAATGCCCTTCGAAATACAGCTAGATTGACAAGTAAACAGAAGTGCGAGAGTAAAAGGCAACCATAAGAAAAAAATGTGTATTTGAAAGACTCAAAGTGATAATATTATTATTTGTCACAATAATATATAACTATATTTTAGTGTAATTTAGGAGCTGGATAGGAATGTACTTGTGTTGTCAATTTATAGCGATTATCGGAATTGGTTTTTTTTATAGTGTCTTTCATAAATTTTATCGCCCTAAAATTAAGTATAAGTGTGTAGGTATGTATGCATAGTTTCAGAAAAGATGATTTCTGTGCAGGCTAGGTTGTATGAGAGGAGTAGGGGAAAGAAACAAATAACGGATTTTTTGTGGAGAGCAGACCGTGAGCAGCGAAACTGAGTTACCGATTCTTGGCAAGCCTTCGAGTGGGGAAAATGTTGTACGCCATACAGCCTTCTTTTGTCTACCAGCTCATGGTGACTTCAAGAAGCATTGTCTGTGGCGTGGCTGAAGGCTCTGCAAGGTGAGGTGCGTGACTGGTAAGAAAGTGCGGGAGAGACTTCGTAGATAGTGCTAGTGTATAGGTTATATCTAGAGGGTGAAGGTAAAAGGTGTAAATAAGTGTGTGTGTGTGTGATCGTAATACTCTGTGGGTTTTCTTGTTCTTGAAGAGAAGAATAATGAGTATAAATGTTGTTCGAGATCGTAAAGAAAAAGAGAGAAAGATATAGAGTAGAGTAAAATTGAGAAAGAGAAAGAGGCGTTCGTAGAAGCGTGAATCAGGTTGTCTGAGAGAAATACGTTCGGTTTCTGAAAAAGGGCTTGGTGAGCGTGACCACCGAAAACACAGGTGAGCCGATGCTTCTAGGACGATAGAGAGCTGTTGCACTGTGCGTTTTAGAAGTATTGTAAAAGTAGTAAAATTTGAGTGTCTGAGTCTCCGCAGTTGGCGAGGGACCGTCTGTCCGCTGCGGTAGGACGTCGTTGTTATGTGTATTTGTGGATTAGTGTTGTTTAAGTCTCAGCAGTTGGCCGCTTGGTAGCACCTAGCGCTAACACAAGAGATAATAACGTAATGTGTGTGCGCTTGTGTGTATGTTTAGGCAAGTGTAGGTGCATGGGTGTAAGTGTGCGTGTGTAAATCTGCGAGTATAACGAATTAGCGTTCTAGTCATTTCCCACCTGAACTGTCTGCTTTTTGACGGACAGGCTGCGGTGGGACCTCCTCTAGATAGAGAGTTTCTATCATGAGCGCAAAGATAAATCAAGCAAAGGTGTTAGAGAATGTATTGGGTTAAAGTAACTGCGTGTTTTATGTGGTGTATGTGTTCAGAGGTGTTTTAGTGCATTTAGGGTGGCTCAACATTAGCGTGAAAACGCTGACCAGACTGAAAAATTCACTACGTTTATATTAGTTTTTAATTGTAGAATGGAAGCCTGAAACAAAATATCAGCAACAGTTATTAAGTTAATATGTATTACGTAATTGCAACGTAAAAGTTTTTTAGCAGGTTGAATAATTTAATACCTTTTTTTCTCTTAGTTGACTTTAAAAGGTAGATTTACAAACGGCTTGTATGAAAATAAGTTATATTTCTAAGTTGAACAATGTAACAGTATTGCTTAGACGTGTTGCATTCAAAATTATTCGTATTGATGCTGACGTTTTTTTGTAACTCAAAACGCTAAAAATACCACGAACCAAAATCATTAGATATATTTTAAGTTTGGAGGAATACCAATGTAAAATCCAATCACCTTTTATTCACTTAGATCACGTGATAATGTGTCAGGTAAGAATATTTAAAAAATTTATTAAATTTCCCTCCTCCAAACTCATTTTGCACGGACATTTCAACGTATATTACTAGTTCCTGATTACCTCATAAAAGTAATAATAACTTGTGCAAATATTCCAAAGAAAATTTTAATGTGCATCATACGTTTTATGACTTTTCAACCACGTACCCAACCATAATATGTTGATTTACCTGAAATTTCATCATTATTTTTAATTTCACATCGTGAAAAACTTCGATATATCCTTTGTTACTGTTCAGGGTATTATTTTATTAATTATCAATTATTAAAATAACTACTTCTCATTAAATTCGATCGTTTTACATAAATTTGATTTTTAAATATCGCGCGCAGCTCCAATTTCAAAACTTTGCGCCTGATAGTAACACCTACCGCCCGCTAGATGGCAACTACTAGTTTCTACCAAAGATCGCAAGTATATAGGTAGTTTATAGTGTAAAAGAAGGGCTGCGCGATGTCTTGCTATCATCCACCCGGATCACCCACTCTATATACCATTGCTAGGTTCTTGCTCAACGAGATGGCAGTGGCTAGAGTACCATTTAACTTGAAAAAAATACCTATATTTAGTACCATGTTAAACGAAGTGTTTTGACTCTTATTCTACCTAATCTCACCATCATTATCTGCACTACGTGGCACTGTTGTTTACCTACTATAATAATCTGACCATTATACTGCCAACTTACATTCCTTGACTGCTTCTGGTCACTACCCCCCCCCCCCCCCCAAGTGGCAGCAACTCCAGTGGTGAAAAAGGATTCCAGCGAAAGTACTCTACATTTTCATGTCCAGAGTCTCTAGCACAGAGTATTTACTACAGCTCTACTCTGATTGCCAAACAACCCATCAGCGATACCAGCTCCAGCGGTAACATCGGGTTCAAGCAGAAGCTCTGCCACACTACGCCTAGAGTCTCCGAACACGGTGATGTGCACCACCTTATCACGCATAGAGTATCTAACACAGGGTGCTTATTGCTGCTCGATCTCGACTGCTGATTGATATCCTCGAAGACGACTCCAGCCACCCTCAACTTTCCCGCTATGTTCAAAGCTGCCTACTCCCAAAAAGGCCGCTTAAAACACCCTTCTTTACCAGAAACAATTATGTGCAGATAGATTACACATTAAATTTATGCAGACTTACAGTGCTGTCTTAAACTTCTATGGTATCTTAAAATTTTGAAGATACTTCTAGCAGCATATTTCGAGCATTTATACTTCAAACATAACTTGCTTGTTACTGCTATATCTTATGCGCATTTAACCAAAATCGAAAGTTTTAAATTTCTATATTTTTAGTATTGGTGGGCGTTGATCTCAAATCTAGGAGTGAAAATCCATGCAAATCGATTAAAATTTGGCCGAACGCAAGCAATGGCCACACCGTGTGCCCCTTTCTCCGCTTTGAGGCATGCCTTTTAGCGGTGGCTGGCTACAGCAGCTACTTAAAAAATCATTTTTGTCCTAATGTAAACCTATCCCGCGTGAGCAGAAACTCATGCCGGCTCTTGAACCTCGAAGATTACAGAGCTTAACTTTACACAATCCATATAACACTGTCAATTGTACCTAATAAATGTTGTTACCACTCTTTTACAAATTAACTATCACAGTATACAGGGGCAACACAAGGGAATACAAGATTTTAACAACATCTTTTATCTCCTTGTTCTGCTTGGTTCCCTTCACGGCTGATGTCGACCTTGACACCGCCTTGTCCTTGGCCATTTGGAAAGTGCGCTCGTCATCACAACTCCTACTGTCATCCTGACCTTAAATCTCCTTCTTGGATGTTCCAGCGATCATCTTGTCACCGTCTATCTTTCTCTTAAGTGCCATAAGTTTTGAAGCGTTGTATTGTCACTTAAAAGCACACAACACGAAAAACAATAACCGTAAAAGAAAAAAGGGTTTTGTGATAAAAGCATGGAGATGCATAAAAATGAAGACAGCAGGGGTAAATAGAAGAAAAAATCCTCAAACACAAAGACACTAGCCTGCGTCAGTGTCCCATAACCTGTCAAATGTATGCGTATGCGAGAATAAGTAAAAAAAAATTTGAATCAATATTTTTATTACTATTAAATTTATGTGATGTATTAGATAAACTCTATTTTCACTATTCTTTACGATCTTTGTTAACTACTGTTAACTAACTGTAAACAGATTCAATCAAACAATAAAACAAATTTCAAGTTTAACCTTGCTTGGGATCTTAGATAGACCACAAAGAACTGACGCAGAGAGTTAGCTACACGAAGTTGATGCTGACTCACACCATCTTCTTAAACGATACTTAAATGTAATTTAGTTGTTTGTAATTAACTTGTCGTAATCGTCTTGTATGATGTTTCACTTAAGTAGAAAACTTAATTAAATAAAATTCTACTAAATTTTCAAACTATAGCACTGTTGAGTGTCCCTTTCACAAGTTGCTGAACCTAAGCCTTGCAAATTCATTTTTAAGACATTGTTACGTCGAGTTCTTGTATAACTTATTATAGCATTCTGCTCTTGCATTTTTTATTCAGATATGAAATCTTGTGTGTATGTATCCTGCTTTCACAACTACTTATATCATATTTTAAAGCGCTTTTGCTTTTCGTGTTTATTTGTTATGACTGACATCGAATTATCTATAAGGTATTTTCACTTGTGACGTCATTCCAAGATGGCGCGATCACTGGGTTTTTTCTTCAAATTTTGCACCAAATGTGCAAAACCAGCTGTGAAATTCACGAGGACGTCCCAACTATTGATAATGCGTTTAAAAACGTCAGGTTTTAATAAGCTATCGAATGAACACTAAATTTTTTACATCTTTACTTGGTAAGCAATGCAAAAAAATGAATGAAATTATCGCGGGCATAAGGTTGATTAGAAAAACATTTTATTTTTTGTGCTTACCATGATCCAGTTGTAACAAATTTGAAATACAGTCAATAGCGATTACCGATGCATTAGAGGAAATTTTTCGTTTGTTTGCCAAAAGTGAAGTTTTAATGAAAATCAGTACAGAAAAAAAAGTACTGCAATCATGCAGGCAGATTATACCCGTCTACTATACATATATATATGGTTGCAAGCTTCCTCGCCTCCGCGATCATAACAAAGTCCCATAACCTCTGACGAGCTGTCAAAATTGAAGCAGTGTGTGGCAAAAACATAAATAAAAGTTGTTGTATAAGTGGTTGTCACGATAAATCTGCGAAATGTTGTTGTCTTTTCATAGATAAAGAAATGATTTTATTTCGTTCCTCTGCACTGACTCTTTTGTATTTCTTGTTGTCCGGAGAAATCACAGATGGAATACAAAAAAAAGATTTCGCAGATTTATCGTGGCAACCACTTATACAACAACTTTTATTCATGTTTTTGCCACACTCTGCTTCAATTTTGACAATTCGTCAGAGGTTATGGGACTTTGTTATGATCGTGGAGGCGAGGAAGCTTGCAACCATATATATATGTATAGTAGACGGGTACAATCCGCCTGATTGCAGTACTTTTTTTTTCTGTACTAATTTTCATTAAAACGACACTTTTGGCATACAAACGAAAAATTTCCTCTAATGCATCGGGAATCGCTATTGACTATATTACAAATTCGTTATAACTGGATCATGGTAAGCACAAAAAATAAAATGTTTTTCTAATCAACCTTATGCCCGCGATAATTTCATTCATTTTTTTGCATTGCTTACCAAGTGAAGATGTAATAAATTTTGTGTTCATTCGATAGCTTATTATAACCTGAAGTTTTTAAACGCATTATCATTAGTTCGGACGTCCTCGTGAATTTCACAGCTGGTTTTGCACACTTGGTGCAAATTTGAAGAAAAAACCCAGTGATCGCGCCATCTTGGAATGACGTCACAAGTGAGAATACCTTACTGATTTCCGTATAAAAATAAAAAGTTAATTACCTGAGTAAATATGAATGTAGCTATAGTGGTATGCAAAATAACGATGAAATACGTGTTACAGAACTAGGTATATTGAAATAGACAGTATTGCATAAAAATCCATTGCTTTTCATATCATCATAAAAAAAATCTTTTTGTACTCTTGTGTATAAAAATGAATAACTTAATTTTTCAAAGTATTACTCTCTTTTGTTTATGACTGACATATATGTATTTCACAGCTAATACACCTTAATATGCACGTTATTTCATCCGTACATAAAAAGTTCAAAAAAAAAGCTATGCCTCATACTTAATGTGACTAAAAATAAATAGCATCATTACTAGGCTAAGAAATTATAAAAATGGATTTTACTGCTTTTTTTAATGGCACTTGTTAATAAATTAATGAATTCTGCAACTACATGCCCAGGTGCGACGCCGGAAGGTTCTGCTGTAGCTTATTTCGAGTTATTCCTCATGCATTGCGCGCTGCTGGCCACATTTGTTAAAGTGCCATAGTTAGCGCGCTGTTATCTATTTATTCATGTAATAGTTATAGCTAAATGGATTATCTACATTATTTTAAAAAATTGTTGCGGTACAATAAAACTTTGTCAAAAAAAGCGTAAAGTCTGATGTCAGGATATCAAATAAATTACCTCAAACTTATTAAAACTAAAAGTGTTATTCCTCAACTTCAATTGATCCTACAGCAACTTTTTTTTTAATTTAAGTCAAAATAAACATAATTACTTGCAATAAGTTTTTCACGTTAAAGTTTTAAATTAGAAAAAATGCGGTCTTTTACTAACGGTTTTTCCTTAACACTTTTTATTTTATTCTTCTATACGCGCGTTCTGCCCTATGGAGTAAATTAACGGTTTCAAATTGGTGACCTTGAAAAAAAGTGTCATAAAAGTGGATTTTGCTTTCATTTTCCCCCTTTGCCCCGCCTCTCATGACATACTTCTGGTCCCCTATTCACCACACCACACAACATTATCCCACCACACCAAACCACACATTTGAAATTTTTCTTATTTTTTCTTTTAACCAATTTCTAAAAGAAAAAAAAAAAGTTTTCAAAGAGATTCAAACTCCCGTTCTCTTGCACACTAGGCATGCATCTTACCCACGCTGCTATGAGCGAGCCCGACATAAGAAAACCGATTACTTGACTTTTATTTACTTGTTTCTTTTAAATTAACTTGATAATTTTTTTGTATAATTTTTCACATTTTTTCATAATTTTCATAATTACAAAAAGAAGTTTTAAGTATTGTATAATGACAATGATTCATTTTCATTGCGTCTTTTCTTTCACAAAATTTAGAGAGGTGAAAGGAGCGCAAATATATGCAGCAACGCTGGAAATTATTTTTCTTATATGGATCAGCTTACATACACGCTTCTACGCATACTCGACCTTGACCTCTTCTTTGGTGTGTTACAGATCTTATAAATGTAATTTTTATTGATTTTTTGATGATGTTATATGTTAAATTGCAAATTTTTAAAATAAAACATGCGAAAGAGGGTACAGTTGAATAATTGGGTATTTTTATGGTATTTTGAGTATAGTTTTGATGCTTAAATAATATCTGTCAAAAAAACCAATATGTAATGAACTTTGTGAAGGGTTATTGTTAATATTGTAATATGCCATAATATATTGTTTATAATGTTTTAGTTACTGAATATTGGAATATTTATTGAAAGCACACTCAACTAACGTAGGTATACTTATTCCAACGATAATTGCACCGCCTTTGTACATACAGTATCGTTTCATAAAAGGTATATTTATATATAAAATTATACTATCTGCTATATAATTTTATAAAAGTATCAGTTCTTACTTAAATACCCTAGCACCCACTGTCCACTTGTTTAATTAACAAATCAAATTTTTTGAGCATCAGAGACATTGCTACTTCTCATGCCTGCGGTACAGATTATACGCAATGGAAATTTTCAGTTAATAATCTCACACAAGGCTGACATTTTGAAATATTTTAATCGGACTTGTCATACAATTAAAAATACAGTTATGTCTATTACAAATTTGATTTCAATTTTACTTTGAATGTTGCCACGTGAATTTTTCAAGTACTTCAAGTTTTTTTGCATTTTTTTTTGTTAGTCCAAAGAATGAAAACAAATTTTCTTTGATGCCTTATTTTCACGTCAAAATATTAGAAAAACAATTTTTGTTCGTAACATTTCGCTCTTAAGCCAATACTTATCAAGATATTTGAGTAAAATCCAAGGAAAACCGATTTTCAAGTTATTTTGCAGTATGAAACCGTGACTTTTGAATCTCTGTCAAAGTTAATACTCAATAATGTTTTTCTTAACGCAATTTTTTTCTAAATTTGTGGCTAAAATACGTATTAGTCTAAAAACCACCACTTAACTATTTTTATTTTATTTTTCTAGCACCTTGACTATGAATACAAATCTCATAATGTAGACTGATAGAATTAGATTTCACACCATTGAAAAAAAATTAATTCCTATCAGCGGATAAAAAATTCGATTAGCGAGATAAAAGTGATAGAAATTGCTGCAACCAAAAACGAACCTATGATTTTGTCAGCAAAGTGCCCAAAAAAAATGGTAAAAGTGCGAAAATCACCTAAATCGCGAATAAATCGAAAATAGATGGAAGAAAAAAGTTGAATACAAAAAAGATACGCCTTTCTAAGCCGCACAAAAGTAGCCTTGTTAAAGTTAATTTCATTTAATAGATTTTTGCAAATTGCAAAAAACCGTAAATTTGTCCGTTTTTTGAAAAATTCATAACTCAGTTCCATTTGGATATGAAGAGCTGAAAATTTGATACAATGTTCCTTTCGTAGTCCTGAAAATATGCTCCAAATTTCAAGATGATACAATTAATAGTTTTAGCAAACCATCGTGTTGAAGAAAAAATGGTCCCTTCGAAAAATGGCTCTAAAAAAGTTTTGATACCACTTACGGCCATTTTTCGAACGCGCTGCTCTTTGTGAAGAGTTAGTGTTCAACATGCTAAAATTTCATAATCCCATCTTGTTTAGAAGTACTGTTCAAATTGCATCGAAAAACAGTGATTTTTGCAGGAGGCCGTCGGCGATGCGTGGTGGGGAGAGCCGCCGAATTAGGCCACGCCTACTTCCTCGCTGAGCGCTCGGTGCACTTTCGAGCGTGTAGGTTTAAAATGACTACGCGTCTTAAAACCAACGATATCTGCGGAACTAAGCATCAGAAATTGATGTTTTTTCTTTTTTAATCTGGGGTAGCTTTCAATAATATTGAGATTGCGCGTATCGACATAATAATAAAAATAATAATAGTCATGGAAAAATGGTACTTCTAAAGATTATTCTACTAGTTGTTATAAATTTTAGTACTTTTGTAATAGTTGTTACATATTCTTATTTCCTGACTGTATGTATGTCATAATTATTGTCGGCATTGCAATAAATAACAATAATTATTATTATTTTTATTGTTATTATTATTATTATTATTATAATACTTATAAAAATATTAATTTGTACATACAGGAATAACAGGTGATGACAGTAGAGATGGTTTAGTTGAATGTAAAAAACGCAAAGTTATGTAAACGACAAATATAAAAATGTTTCGTGAACTAATATGTAAATTAATATTTATGATGTGTATTTTTTCAGTAAAATGTGATTTGAAATCAAAAGTATGTGTAGGATGTTACGTTATTATTCCATAAACCCTTCAGCGAAATATATCGATTTTATTACATTTCTTTTTAACATTTAACGAAACATTAGTCATCATCAGTGGAAAGCTATTAACGTGCGTGTCTAGAAACGCATTATGAAACTTATTTCCTGTATGTACAAATTAATATTTTTATAAGTATTATAATAATGATAATAATAATAATAATTATTATTATTGTTATTTATTGCGATGCCGACAACAATTATGACATTCATACAGTCAGGAAATGGAAATATGTTATATCTATTACAAAAGTACTAAAATTTATAACAACTAGTAGAATAATTATCAGAAGTACCGTTTCTTTACGACTATTATTATTTTTATTAATATGTCGATACGCGCAATCTCAATATTATTGAAAGCTACCCCAGATATCGTTGGTTTTAAGACGCGTAGTCATTTTAAACCTACACGCTCGAAAGTGCACCGAGCGCTCAGCGAGGAAGTAGGCGTGGCCTAATTCGGCGGCTCTCCCCACCACGCATCGCCGATGGCCTCCTGCAAAAATCACTGTTTTTCGATGCAATTTGAACAGTACTTCTAAACAAGATGGGATTATGAAATTTTAGCATGTTGAACACTAACTCTTCACAAAGAGCAGCGCGTTTGAAAAATGGCCGTAATTGGTATCAAAACTTTTTTAGAGCCATTTTTCGAAGGGACCATTTTTTCTTCAACACGATGGTTTGCTAAAACTATTAATTGTATCATCTTGAAATTTGGAGCATATTTTCAGGACTACGAAAGGAACATTGTATTAAATTTTCAGCTCTTCATATCCAAATGGGACTGAGTTATGAATTTTTAAAAAAAACGGCCAAATTTACGGTTTTTTGCAATTTGCAAAAATCTATTAAATGAAATTAACTTTAACAAGGCTACTTTTGTGCGGCTTGGAAAGGCGTATCTTTTTTGTATTCAACTTTTTTCTTCCATCTATTTTCGATTTATTCGCGATTTAGGTGATTTTCGCACTTTTACCATTTTTTTTGGGCACTTTGCTGACAAAATCATAGGTTTGTTTTTGGTTGCAGCAATTTCTATCACTTTTATCTCGCTAATCGAATTTTTTATCCGCTGATAGGAACTAATTTTTTGAAAGGTCTAATTTTTCAGTCTAATAAAATTAAAGTATTATAAAGTTATTGAAACGAAATTTTAATTCCATGTACATTTAATATAGTTTTTTCAGATTTGTGTAATTTGAATAGTAGCATTTGAATCAATTAACGGATCTTTTTTCATGCTCCCGCTAAAATCTTACAATTCTTGAACTCTTATGTATTATAACCATATAGCCTTCCCCACTATAATCTTATGTCACATTCTCTTCGTTCCAACGTTCATGCTATAAAATTAAAACTGAACGATTTTTGTTACATTTTAGCTTCAACATAAAAAAGAACTTTCTGGAAGAAAGTTAAATGTAGAGATCTTTTACCTGTAAATATTATGTAAAAATCACACTACTTTTATGCAAAATTTTCGAATAATTTATCACGTAGGACTCGAGTGATTTTTATTTGATTTTTATTTAAAAAGCAAAAACAAGATATCTTAATATTTTTTCTGTATTCTTTTAAAATTTATTATAGATATTTATTATTTATGTTTTCGTGAACCCTAAAAAGATTAAATTAAGTGCAGTGTTAAAAAAGACATTTATTCGGAACTATGTATAATGGCATAAAAATGTGCTTTAAAAAGCTGACGTCCATCATCTTTAAGCAGCATTTTAAGCCACTGCTCTACCCAGCAATTAATGATAGATTGCTTTGAAAGCAGTTGCAAAATAAAATATTGCTATCAATGAGATTATCAATACCTCAGTAAACAAGTAACCACATAGATAAAAATAGAACTTTGAAACTCAGATTCCTGTACTAAGTTTTTTTCCCATGAAATTTGAGGGCATATTCAGTATCTAAATACTATTTATACCATTATCGAAAAAAAATTAATATTTCTGTGTTCAAAAAAAAAACACAGATTATGTTCGTTACTTAGTTTCTACATTAGTAGTACTAGAACAAAAAAAGTTGGTTCATTACAATAAATTATAAATTTAAAATATGTATTGGAAAAATAATTAGACCAAAAAAGTCACATAACAGTAATTTTTTACTTGTATTTTTTGTCTCCTTTTCTACTTCCAAAACTCTGAATGAATTCTGGAAGGTGAAGTTGTACCAAGTACGTAACAATAGTTTTACTTAGCTCTCCTTTCATTAATTTTTATACGATGTGTTTAAAGTATAATTTTTTTTGAAATATTCTGTTTGCTATTACAAAAATCTAGTAACATTGCAGGATATTCCTGCTAACCTACTGTTTTGATCTAATTTTAAAGGATATTTTAAAGGATATTTTTTTAATAGACTGAGTACGATTGTGCCAAAGAATGATTGTGATAGTGGTCCCGTTGGCGAAACTGTAAGAGAGAATCGCCTAATACAAGAGGGGGAGGAGTGAAGCGCTGGGCCATTTGTGCTTCACAGCATAGCATCAGCTGCCGTGTGATATCAATGACAGCAGAGGCCTACATTACTTTTGAAGAGTAAAACGTAAGTATTTTCATTAAATTTTTTTTTTGCAATTATCGCTGTATATGTACAGATCGAGCAGTGAGTATTCTTCCCCGTTATAAGATACACATAAGTGCATAAAAGGCAGTCGTTACTTTTGAAGTAAGCTATGTTGTGTTTACATGGTAGTTTTTTTTTGTTTCAAATGAGTGCGGTAGGTACGGTTGTGACATAAGTAAAATTAGTTTATTTCTTTTCAGATGCCTCGTAAACGTCCTAGGAGAATGGAAAGAGGTGCGCGTTATGTTGAAAGGCCTACAATAATACAAAGCAGGGGATTTATGTACGCGAAAAGCTGCAGAAATGCATCAAGTAAATCACATTGCATTATTGCGATACCTTCGTAAACGTGATGCAGTCAATGCGAATGGCATTAACGGAGACAGCATCAATATAGATTGCGTTGCTCACAACAAAGTCTTTTCTAAGGAGCAAGAGCAGTGGTTGTCAAAATATTTACTACGTTGTGCGGATATATAGTTTAGGTATATAATATCTGTAATAATAAATGATACTGTTCAAAAGTAAATATAAGACAAAAAATGTTCCAAATTTTATGCCTTTAATTAAAAATCAATGTTAAATTTTCTAAAAAGGAGGTGCTGTTACATTCTTTTAAACATAAGGTACGATAAAAGTGATTTAAAACGGTTTTAATGTTTTTTTTTAACCTGTCACAACCGTCCCCAGGCATCGCCCCTGTGGTGTGGTTGGTTGTGACATATATATATTAACAGCTCGTACGTGTGAACGGCTGTACCTATATAATTTTAGTACACACATAGAGGAGTCTTCATATTATCATGCCCAGCAATTTTCATCCCACGAAGTATCATATTTTTAAAGCTACGGGCTATCAAGTAAATATTGGCACAACCGTACCCAGTCTCCCCCTACTTGAAAGAGTAGCATCAATTTTATGATACCTTCTAAGGCATTTTTTCGTTTTTTAACCCTCTAGATCCGTTTAAAGTGCTGAATTTTAATCTCATTGGAAATTCTTTATCAGAAATGCAGGGATTGGCTATAAGTCTGGATGTTTTAGTAATAAAAAAGTATATAAATTTAATAAATTAAAATGAAATTTTACTTCTGATTTTTTTTAATAAACCACGAACAAAATAGCAATCCAAGTTTTGTTTGTGATTCCTTTGAATACTTTATTAGATTTGATTTCATCCTACCAGAAGAGTTGAGATGGTTTTTCTGGAGCGGTTCTGTGAGTTAATTTAATATTTAGCTCTTGTACAGTGCTCAACGAGATAAACTTTTGGAGAAACCTTCTTGAAGAACGGATTTCTCTGAAATAAATAAATTTCTCTGAAATCTGACACATAAAGAGACAATTATTTCGAGTAAAGGTTTGAAATATTGTCCTAATATTCAAAACTCTAAGAATTTTATTTCTCTTTTGAATGCAGATTTAGCTCATAATGAATAAGAGAATAACACCTAATTATTATTGAGGCATGCATGTATCAAGGTATTAATCGAGAACGAAAAAAAAATTAAGTACAAATCACACATCTTGCTTTACGGTTACAATTTTAACAGAAATTGACTTTATTAGGAAATTAAAAGCCCAAATTTACAATGATACATTGAAATTTTTAAGTTCTGATCCTTTTGTAACTTTTAAAAAAGCTACTACATATGTCATAAAAAACTGCAAAGTAAACTAAAGGATAACAATAAATGCATGTTAACTGTAGTAAATCCTACGGCTAAAGGTAATACACTTGACAAAAAGTAAATTAAGAAGATATACAGGTGAGATCCATTTTTTCCTGTACTAGTGCACCTAGATACTGACTTGCAAAAAAACTTAATAAAATACTCAAGTCTTAGTAAGTCTAATTTCTAAAATTAATTTTAGAAATAACTGAATGGTTTGCTAAAAGGCTTTTTCCCCTTGGTGAAATATTTGAATATTTATGTCATTTGTAAAGAATTCAATTTTCAACTTCAACCCTTAGTAGGAAACATAATCGATTGGGGATATAGTACGCTGATTATGTTATCTGCGTTTGAAGAGGAATAAAGAGAACTATAAAAAAATTTTTTGATGATGAAAGCAGTTTGAAACCGGGCATTAAATTTACGATTGAATGAAATGAAAATTTTTGAATTTGAAAGTAATACGGAATAAAGATGAGTTACTGTGTTTATTTTATTGAAAACTAACTTTCAGCCATTCTTTGGTGCCGCACGATTCAAGACAGTCCTTTAGTATTAAAATGAGCGCCGTTTATTAATTTTTACATAAATTATCATCAATACCCTTACAAAAGGACAACACGATAAAGTAGTACAAATGATACAGCATTTAGCAATAGATAATGATTACGATAGAACTATAAACGATGATCGAATTTAAAAATCCGCAAAACTTATACTTAAACACTTCTATCCAATATCATCACAAGACAAAAAGTGTCACATATTGAATATTTTCAGAGGAAACTGGCTATTTATTGAAGAAATACATTATGAATCTTATAGTCGTCGTTGAACATAACCACCAACCTGTTCTAATTAACGATTTAGACGAAAAAAATGTAAACTTAATGCACAATGTACTTACGCAACATTAAATTTGTGAGAATTAACAGAAATTGTAAAAGGACAGAAACAAAATAAGTATATAACTGACGATCAATTTAATTTTTCTCTTTTTCGTATTAATAATAATACTATTAATAACATTTAGTTCATAGCTCGTTATATTTAGAAACATTATTCTATTTTATTAATTATATATGCATTTATGTATATCTTATATATCAACAATGTTTCACCACATTCCAGCTGTAATTCAGTGAATATTATATAAAAAATTTTTGAAGCATTTATGGCCTCTAAGAATTAGAATCTATGCTATGATACTTTTTTTTATAGCATTTGGTATGCAAATTAGCTATTCGAGGGTTAAAATGAAAACATAATGATTCTATGATTCTTACTTAGCAGGGTCAAGCATTTGTGTTTAGAATAACTTTAATGTATACTTCATATCAAAGTTATTAAGAGTATCTAAATAGTTGATTAGATTATTTACTGTGTGTTCGTTATGTAGAAGTAGTCTTGGTTACTTATACAACCATCTTTTAATTATTATTAGATTAGTGAAAATTCAGTTATATACTACGTTACTTGAATCAGGAAAAAAATTGCATTTACTGAATTCCTTATTTGTCTTCCGTCTTGTTTATTTTTTACTCTTTACTTACTTGATTATTTAAAAAGTGTTATTAACCTAATCTAAATTATTTTTTGACTTGAAAATTATTTACGCAAATATCGAATTTAATATGTTCTCATGGTGAAGGAACAACCTATGGTATATATCACTTTTTGTTGAATATTGATTAAATAATTTAACATTTATTGATACATTAACGCTTAGATAAGCTCTTCGAATCGAAGGTTCAAATTTTATTTATTCATTTGTTAGTCAAAAAAATATCTCTAATATAATATTTTTCCGCCCTCGGGTGGTTTTAGGAGGCTGCTACTTCCTCGGGCGAAAAAGCAGTTTTCCGGAACTCGTTCGAAAAGTCTCGTTTACGAACCTCGTTACGTCCCTCGCCTTCGGCTCGGGCCGTAAACCTCTCGGTTCGCAAACAGAGACTTTTCAAACTCGTAGGAAAACTACTATTTCGCAATAGTGTGCGGGAAATAGGTGTTTTCTGCACTGATATTAGTGTGAAAAATCGATTTCCCCACATAGTGTGCGGAAAAGGTGTTCTGTAAATATTTTTCGCATAGTGTGCGGCAAAGGTTTTCCGCACACTATGTGGGAAAATCGATTTTTCACACTTACATCAGTGCGGAAAACACCTATTTTCCGCACACTTACTGCGAAAAAACTTGTACGCAACTTGTGTGGGACGTTTTCCCGCACTCGTGTGATAGACTCGTGCGGGAAATCGTCTTTTCCGCACTTGTTACGTAAATAACTATTTCGAATTTGACTACAATTCTCACTGAAAGTGTAAAGTGCTCTTCATATTTGATAATAGTATTTTACTTTATTATGATCGTATGAATATGTATTAAATTTTATTTTCAGAATTCTGAAGAAAAAGAACAACAGAAAAGAATTGATGCGTTGTCAAAGATCTTGGGAGGTGAAATAACCATTGATTTGCATTTACAATTTCTGATCAGGAGTAATCATACTGATATGCTTATCTTAAAAAATACGAAAGATGCTATAAGAGTATCTATTTGCCACACTGCAACTGTTATTGCTAATGCGTTTATGCATTCAGGCACAACGAGTGATCAGTTTTTGAGGTAAGCAATAAACTACTTATTGTATGTCAACGTAATAAATTCTGATTGTTTGTGAAAAAATTTAATTCTGTTAATTTTAGCATAGTGTGAGAAAAAAATAGTAAGCGTGCATTAGATAATTGCTTTTTATTTTTCTCGATATTTTTTAGCTGTAGAAAATATTTATATACATACTAGTGAGGCTCCACCCATTTGCGTACTCCCTGCTAACCCCCCAATTAAATTTTACAAATAATCATGCAAATAAACTTAAAATCCCTGGTAATTATGGTATTGTTACGCATAATAAATGAAAAAAACGTTATATGAATGCACTTTGAAAAAATAGTGACCAACAGACCAACCATATGCAGCTGTGCGCATTGTAAATACATTTGTAGCTGTGAAAATAATTTAAATACAGATTAAGCTTATCTTCAGTGCAACGTAATTCCAGTGTATCCAGTATTTTTTGAAGGAATAACACCATCCCACCGCAACAAGTTTCTAAATTCAGCTGAATTGGAAATAAAAAATGAGATTTAAAAAAATTTGAGACTGATATTATTGTTTGGGATGAAGCACTAATGATACAAAAAAGCTTTATAAATTGTTGATTACACATGTAGAGGTACGTCCCACACTAACGAACTGATAAGAGCTTTTTACTTTTTTGATGGATTATATTCTATATGTGTATCGCCACATTGCTTTCTTTCTTTGATAAAATTGTATTATACATCAATGCGCGTCGTTTTACGATGATAGATTAAATTTGTTGTTAAATGTATAGTTTTTTCATTGTCAACGTGCAGTAAGATACTGAATTACATTGATATTCAAGATTTTGTAGCAATTTTTTGAGCCACATTGACTTGTAGGTAGCTGTGTTGGCAGCAAACTACTCCGACTTTTAGTGTCTTAAACTCCACAGAATTGCAGTTCCAGCCGTTATAAAAATATAGTCGCTGATTCATCTTCTGGTATTTAGGCAACCGGCAAAGTCTAAATCAGAATACCCTACAAATTATACAAGCACAGGTTCACTGTACCCATCAAATAAGCCAAGATTCGCTTAATCGCCTACCACTAGCTGTTGTCATATGCAGTTCGAAATCTATTGAGGAAGTTAACTATTTGGGCAATATTGGGTCTTGTAGCCATGGCATAATAACTAAGGGAGCCTATAGCTTTTCGATAAGGTGATCGTAGCTTATTATAAGCACTCCTATCTACCGTTTGCAAACGTATAGCAGCATCAGCAGTCACATATAAAAATTAGTTTCTAAGCCAGCAAAATAGCTAGAGTCACCTACAGTTATTAAAAAAATTTTTTCGCAATAGTGTGCAGAAAATAAGTGTTCTCCACACTGATATTAGTGTGGAACATGGATTTTCCCACATAGTGTGCGGAAAAGGTGTGTGGAAAATATTTTCTAACTATTACGCAGTTAAATACATTTGAACATTTTTGTTGACTTATAAACTCAAATCCCATCATCAACAAATAGGGCTAAGTACTCTGTATAATCATTGCTCTTGCCAGTAACAATATAGTTGTTGGCATCACTTTTCTCAAAATTAAAGAGGCGCACAAAAAGCTTTAATTCTACATTTCAGCAATGAGGCACTTGCTTGAGCCCGTATAGTGATTTTTTGAATTTGCACTCTATTTCACTTTTAAACTTACTCGCATCGTTGCACACATAACATAGTTTTTTACTCATACCAGAACTCTTTCGCATACGCACACACCTTTTGGTAACTTCATGAGAATCTCTTGTTCCAGATCACCGTATAAAAACGTAGACTTGACGTTGTAGGTAGTTATTTTCCAATCGTGGAAAGTGGCGTGGGCCAATAGCATTCGCAGAGAATCATATCGCACTGCTGACGTGAGGGTTTCAGTGCAGTCCAGTACTTTTATCTGCATGAAACCTCTGATACATAGATGAGTCTTGTAGTGAGCATCAGACACGATACGGTGAAAATTGGCCTATGGAGGTAGCCAAGTATTTGGTACATTTACCGTAGGTCTTGCTTTTTCTCGTCACTTATGTCAAATTCTTATTGTTTAACAAATGCGTTACCTCATTATTAAAAGCTCAAATAACGTTAACTATCAAGAGACCAGTTAATAGTGGGCGTGGAAGCTGAGAAAGCTAAAAGGAAGAACAGACCAATCGGAAAAGCAGCCTGCACTATGCATAATTCTAGATATTTACCGAAATAGATATTTCGTAAATAAAAAAGCGAAGCAGTTAGCACATCCATACATCTTTTAAATAGTACAAAGATCAGCTCCGTACACCACAACAGGACTTATAATAATGTGATAATGTAATAGTTAAAAGTAATTCACTGTCTAACGAAACCTTTGATATCAAAGACTGTTTAGCGAAAAAATAAGATAAAAGTATTAAATGTCCAAGCCGTAGTTTTATCGCATTTGAAAGGTACAAAGGTAGAAAGCAAATTTTTTTAATCAACTAGGTTTTGAAGATTCTTTGCTTATGCATAATACACAAGACATAATATTGAACACTCACTGCAAAATAAAATTCATCGTAATGAACTGCCTTAATAGAGCAATAAAAAAATTTATATTATGCATAAAAATAGTACTTTTTGCATATTTTCTTTACGAAGCCTTCATAGATAATACGGTTGATTGTTAAGTAGGCAAATAAAATTTGTTAAAGTGAATCTGACAAAATTGGCGAAACTACGGCGTTTCTCAGAAATACTTGGGGAGTGATGTTCTGCCAGAGAGTCAAATAATGTCACAATATATATTTACGTACATACTCCCTTATTGCATGGCGTACAAATTAATGGAATTGAGTAAAGTATGTCTATGTATCATTACTTATTTTAGTACTGCATTTTATATCTTTAATGTTGTAGGATAAGGATGTATTTGTAAAATTTTGTCATTCTGGGTTTGATACTTTTTTTTTAAGTTTTATTTGTTTTTAAAATTATTGTATTTTAAAATGGGAATGGCAGTGAGTTTGCTGATGTCACCACTCACGTAATGTAGTTTAATGCAGTTAGGTTCTAGTGGTATAAGTAAGCAGATGGAAATAACTGCAATACTTGTATAATTTGATTAATGCAGGCTGAGAATGCATTTATGTTTGTGGAACCAAGCAACATTCAATCAATGGTGATGCCAGTCCCCCGAACTAAAAAACGTATTGTTGGTAACGTTTCTTACACACTTACAAAACTCTATGAAAATTAAATGTAATGTAAAATCAGAATAATTCAGGTACTGTCTACAGAAAAATCCTGCAGTTTCTTTATTTTGCATAGGCCACCTGTTATGTACATTTATATGCCCCCTCAGGCGCTGTTTACGGCAACCCTCCGTAACTAAACCATACCTTCACATTAAAAAAGTAGTTTGTAAGATATTCTAATAACTTGAGAATTAAATTACATCAATTAACAGTTCAAAATACTTAAATAACCTTTATTGATAAGAAGTATTTTTTACATTACTAATTTTTTTTATGTACATTTTTGTAACATCTTTTTTAACTATCACGTGAAGAAAAACTTTTCACGTGACTATAAAAAGGGCCCTTACATAAAAAGATTTCGTATTAATATACAGTTATCGATTTAATAATATCATATAAGGAATTTCACGTCAACTGTCCTACCGCGATCCGCGAGCACCAAAACATGTACTTTTCAACTCGTGATTGCGGTTTTGTAAGTAACTGAGAAAAAGTAATGAAAACATAGGATCGACGTGTTTTTCCCTCAGCTTTTCGGTGATGCAATCGGTTTTTTGAAAAAATGACGATTTAACCTAGAAAAAACACAAAATGTCAAAAATCTCAAAAACGGCATTTTTAATATTTTTTTAACCATCGCCAATCGAAAGAACAGGATTTTTTACGTCGGTATGGCGATTTCAAGAGAGTAATTTTTTCATTTTAGCGAGATATTAAATGACAAAGTTGGGCGCAACGACACAGTGGCAGCGGCTGCTCGACTCGCGCGATAGTATGCTATATATATATCGCCAAGCGAACATGGTTAGGTTGCGCTGTTTTGATTCGACGTTTCGATGGACGGTTGGATCGCATACTTTTCTTGTTAAGTGTATTTATAAATAAAATTTTTTTTTTGACACATAAGTTAAAAAGAATTGACAGATAGATAGTTTATCTTAAATGGAGCAGTATTTAAGCTGTGTATTAAATTTATTTCTCGTTTTCGAGGTTCCATTAACTGATAACCAAATACGTTATTATGCACGCACAAGATGACATGTGACCTAATGATTTTACTTGCCGAACGTTATTTTGCTACAACGCTTATGAAGGATATTTTTTAGATAGTTGATAATATTTTAATTCGATTCTTTTTACGTTGGTGAGGCCTAACTTTGGGTAAAATTAAAGTACGTCGTCGTGTCTACTGAATTGAAAAATCGTATGCTTCTTGCTTGCTTTGACAATGGCTTTCTCGTCTCGATGCTGTAATTCTTTGGGGTTGTTCAATCACAGCAGTGTATTCAAGAATTTGTTAAACTTTCCAACTGATTTTTGAGAGACATACCCTGCTGTTGGTGATGGATCAAAAATTTGTACAAAGTGCAGATTTCAAATTTACAAATTGAAACCACAAAATTCTGATTCCCGTCCCCAGAACAAAAAAGCAAAATTTGAAGCAACTTGCGATAAAAGCTATCATAAAGCTGGTGTCGCTGTCTTTGATCAAATCAAAGAAAAGTTTGCTATTTCAAGTAGTAGAGGTGTAATAATTTTGTCACTTCTCTGTCTCCGAAATTCTGGAGCCGTAATGACATGATAAGAGAATTTAACTGTACAGAACGAGAAGCAAGGCAAGCTACAACTTGACCATCTGAAAGCGGCATATTAACAGCTCCCAAAAATAAACGAAAAAGTACTTCCTCTCGAAACGGAAAATTTAGTTAAAAATTGTTATGTACGTGATGATGTTAGTTGACTTATGCCTGGCTTCAAGGATTTAATTTCGGTGAAACAAGAAGATGGTAAAAGGATTCACGTACAAAAAAGGTTATTACTTGGCGATTTAAATGATTTATTTTTACAGTTTAAAAAAGAACACGAAAATATCGAGATCGGTTTTACTAAACTTACTTTGCTTCGACCCGTCCACTGCATTCTAGCTGGAAGCAATGGAACGCTATGGTTTGTGTCAGCGTACATCATGAAAATGTTGAATTGATTTTGGAAGGGGCTGATGTATCTAAATTAACAAAATTTAGCAAATTACAATTAAACAACTACCATGATTGCACTGCAGCCCTAGGATGCGATAATCCGTCATATGAATGCTACACGGGAGACTGTCTTGATTGCCCGAATTCATCTCAATTGAAAAATCATTTAATTCAAGTATTTAATAACAATGATATTTGTGAAGTAAAATTCCAGAACTCGTTTAAAACTGATCGGTGTGATATAGCATTACAAACGCTAAATGCTCACGAATTCACTGCTTTACTGTGTGAAAAGTGAACGAAGTTGAAAACCCATGATTATTTTTCAAATAAACAATCACAGTATTTTCAAAACCTCAAAAGTAACTTGGAAGATGGCCAATTTATCGTGTGTTGTGATTTCGCGGAGAACTACGCGTTCGTTGAGCAAAACTCGACCCAATCGTTTCACTGGAACAAGAATCAGGCAACTGTATTTACGATAGTTATTTATCATAAAGAAGGAGATAAAGTAAAACAGAAGTATTGCCATTATTTTTGATAATTTAGCACATGATACCATAGCCGCGTATAAGTATCAAAAAAATTATTGTCAATTATTTAAAAAAGAATTTTAGTCCGAATAAAATTTTTTACTTCACCGATGGAGCTGGCCAACATTTTAAAAACAAAAGTAATTTCCAAAATCTTTTATACCGCGAAACAGATTTCGTTATAGCAGCTAAATGGCATTTCTTTGCCACTGCACATGGCAAAGGTGCTTGTAATGGCATTGGAGCAAACTTAAAACGAGGTGCGAGAAGAGCAAGTTTGCAATTGACGTCGGAAAAGCACATTACCTCTGCTAAAGCTTTTTACGATTGGGCAAAAAGTCACTGCAAAGAAACTAAATTTTTTTTTTAGTGTGAAATCAGATTATAAAGCAACTTCATTATTTTTAAAAAGTAGGTTTGAAAAATGCAAAGCTATCCCAGAGACATGAAATCATCACGCAATCATTCCCGTTGATAATAATTATTTTATGCTTAAAAATACATTTTTAGCCACAAAATACCAAAATTTTCCTAAAGTGAAGAAAGAAAATCTTCAAGTGACGAGTATTAAAAGAAAAAATGTATATTACCGAAGAAAAAACTAAGTGACTATTGTTAACATTATGTGAGAAATATAATTACAGAGTTATCGAACGGTGTAAATAATTTATTTCTATGTAATAATAAACGATGTTAATAGTTTATTTTATCGCCCTGTCAGTTTTTGGTTGATAAATACTATTTTCAATACTTTTGTTTTTTTAAATTCGATTTTGGTTTATTCTTTTTTAATGGAAACTCATTGAAATAACACAATCATTTATTTAATTATTTCTTTTGCTGTGTATTAAAAGTCGAATAAAAATAGCGCAACCTAACCATGTTCGCTTGGTGATATATATATATAAATTGCGAGAGTCGAACAGCCGCTGCCGCTGTGTCGTTGCACCCAACTTTGTCATTTAATATCTCGCTAAAATAAAAAAAGTACTTTGTTGAAATCGCCATACCGACGTAAGAAATCCTGTTCTTTCGATTGGCGATGGTTAAAAAAATATTAAAAATGCCGTTTTTGAGAAATAACACATTTAGTATTTTTTCTAGGTAAAATCGTCATTTTTTCAAAAAACCGACTGCATTACCGAAAAGCTGTGGAAAAAACACGTCGATCCTATGTTTCCATTATTTTTTCTCAGTTATTTATAATACCGCAATCGTGAGTTGAAAAGTACATGTTTTAGTGCTCGTGGATCACGCTAGGACAGTTGACGTGAAATGCCTAATATATATTAAATGCTTACACAAACACACAGAGAATGTTTTCGTACATGAATAAATATTATAGTTGTAATATAAATTTTCTGGTCATTTTTAAACAGGCTCACAAGAAGACTAATTAATAAAGACCTCAACGGTTGTTATAGTTTTACCGTTATATAAGATATTATTACCTAACTGTTTATTATGTTAATCATATAAGTATATTGCAATTATTTAGTAGAACTGTCTATGTAACTACAACCTAAGAAACGTCAATGTGCTTGTCTATTTGCCTCATATGCAGTGTGGAAAAATACACAGAATGAAAGTAAAGGAAATTTTGCTACTTTTTTTGGACTAAAGGAGGACAATAAGCTATTTAATCAAAATGAAAATTTTGGGGATGGTAGGTTTACAGGTTGGCAAGGAGAGATAAACCAATGTATTTTTAGTTTGCTAACGAAAATTGAAGTGTGTTAATTTTATGGGAAATTAAAAGGCATCTTTTTTTATTTAGTGGAGGTACTGAGGAGGGCGCAAGGAAGCTAAAAAATTAAAATGATTTTGTACTTTTGTGTAGTGAGATGGGGGACAAAAAAAATGTGATGGAGTTAGAGCTTTAAAATTAAAGGGAGTGAGAGAGGGGGGTGAAAGGGGAAAACGAACAAAGCTTATTTTGTCTTCTTTGAGGGAAGGCAAGGGGTGCACAAAAATGTGATAGGTTGCGAGAGGGGTGAACGGGGCTAACTAAAATTTGATTATGCTAATGTAGCAGAAAAGTTGAAGGAATTTCGCTTCATTTTAGGACGGGTTTGAGTAAGGAAAAAATGTCTTTTGCGGAGATTATCAAGAAAAAATTACAAGCGTCATTATAACGACAGAGTCGTACTTATAGGGACAGTCCGCATAATTTATCAGTTACCTATTAAAAACACACATACACACGCACATATATAAATTGCATTGTTTCTGAGCAAGTAGTTGGGTATTCGAGAAATATGCCAGCGTAATGTACCCACACTTAAGAACCATGCGTTTATGATGCAAATCGTCATGGTATGGTTAAAGTATAATACTAATCAAATTTTATGATATGACGAGGAGCATTACAAATAAAACGATACAGAGGTGATTAAGAATCAATAACTAAACGTATTTATCAAGGAAGATTGAGAATGTTTCCAGCGTCTTTATGCCTTAGTTCGATGAATATCATAAATACCTTTTGTATAGATCGATAATCAACTTTACTTACAACTCTTATCAAATAAATCTGATATTAACATAATAAACGCCACAGATTTTTGGCTCGGTATTTAGTAGTATATTGTACTGAGCACTAATGTGCATTAATTTGAAAAAGAATTAATCGATGAGTCATTATTTAAGCTTTTTACAACGGTAACGTGATCGGTGAATCTTATTTAACAGTTTTTGCATCTTAGAATGGCATCAAAACAAAAAATACGAACCAACACACCCTTCAAACGTGCAAAATTGCAATCCGTTGGATACTCGTGTCTTTTTATTTAACTAGACTAAAAAAGATGTGTGGATTAGGTAACTTATCTTAACAAAAGCGTCATTTAACAAAGTGAATCAAAATAATAAGAATGTTCATAAATAAAAAAAAAATTTCAATCATAAGATACATCGCAAAATCAGTGGAAACTCACACTAATGTGCACGGTATTACAACTAGCCCAGAGTACAACGTAAGGAAAATTCAAAGAATATGCATGCACAAAATATAGTATAGTACATCTGTGGGACTACCGTATAGGTTTTATTGTCCCGTTAGCGAGGAATCACGTAAGTACTCAGCTAACTCTGCCTATTCTTGGCTACACGTCCTTGACTACTAACAATAGTTGAAATTTCCGAACCGCAGTACTTTTTTTATATTAAAGTGTACTAACCCGTGAGGGTATGTACACAGGGCAGTACTAGATGATAGCCAGGTAGGTATCTCTTAACTTCCTAGACACCTCTGATCCAGTGACAGTGGCTAAAGGAGTTTTCAACGGGATAAGTCGAATGAGCTACTTTCTTGGCTCGTACTCCACGACCATCCTTTGTTAGCTCTTTCCAGCCGTTTGTCTCGTTTTTGCGGGCTCTTTTCCGTGTGCAATGGCGCTAACGCCGCGCCGCTAGCTCGCGTCACTTGGCTTCGCACCTTGTCTCGGATCTAGACGTGCAAGCTTCAAGACATCATTATCCTTAGATACCGCAATATATATTTTCCTTCATTATAAAGTGATTTTGGAAGGTCATTCCACACATTGCTCTTAACCCCCTCCCTTTCATTCACCCTTAAAATAAGATAAAATTATTGTTACTTCTCTGTTATTTTAATTGGGTTAAATACGTGGTTGCTCTCTCTCTCTCTCAACCTCTTCTCAACCCCCTTATTTTTAGGCTGTCCTATTTTTTTATCTCCTTTACAAATTTAAAAAACAAAATTACGATTTGCTGTTAAAAACAAAGCTTACCTATTATTCGAATGTTGGTTATTTGTAAATTCTAAATTTCAAAGTAGTGTTTTTTTTGTCGTCTTTAATGAAAATACTGTAATTTTATGATTTAATAAGGATATTATTAAGTGCTATTCGATGTATTCAGTCTTTATCTGGTAGTCGGTTATCACGTTCCAGTGTAACCTGCTGGGAGGGAGTGGTTAGTGCCCTTTTTCCATCCATAATGAGAGCATATAACATCTCTAGAGGTAAGAAAAACTTTGGTTTGTAGGTGTTATTCAGTGTATAAACTGATGCAAGAGTTACAAGTTTACATGAATAATTTATTACGCTTATACTTATCTTGTGTAACGCTTTTGGGTATCTGACATTATTACACATTTTGTCTGTGCTTTTTTTAATAGTAAACACTTTAAAAGAATAGTTTTTTTTAAATACTTTTCAAAATCATATAATATTCTTGGTGTTAAGCAACAAGTAGCACCGCCCTGATGGTTAGAAGTTAAACCAATTCTACTACTAAGTACGTAGTTTAAACGGTATTGGCGGCGAAAAGTAGTAAGCAAAAGCACCAATTTTTTTCGTCTTAAAATAAATAAGCAAAGCGCCTAGCGCTTTCCTTGTAGTGTGTCTGGCTGTGATAATTGTTTAAGTGTAAATAAAATTATTTTTTATACTATACCAAATAATAATAGTATTTTCGAAGATAATTAGATCAAGGCGTATAACATAATCAAAAACTCTCTATTTCAACATTAGTTGGCAGAGGAAATATTTCAGGAAAGACAACCACTTTTGAAGTAATTTGATTAAAATGTATGGTATATCTTATGTGAAAATTGATGTCCTTCAGGGTCAGATACTGTTCACATTTTATAACCTATATACCTTAAAAATGTACTAAGGCACCTACAATTTGCTTACAGCTTCCTCCAGAACCAGTTGGTTAAGAACAATAAGCTACAATAACATTTTGTCCTTCAACGTATTTACGGGATCCTTCATGTACATAATTAAATAAATTTAATAAACTTATGAAATACTTAATTCATGTTTTGACTCTATTCGCGTGTCTATAGTTTGAACTATTTATTAGTAGTAGAATTGGTTGAGCTTCCAACCATCAGGGCGGTGCTACTTGTCGATTAACACCGCGAATTGAAAAAGTTTTAGCAATAACAGATACATTTTTGAAAATAAGTTAGTAGAAGATTATGGAGAGGTTTGTTTTGTGGTTTGTGAAACATGAAAGTATCGATGCTAATATGTAAGATCAGTTTTTTTTTTTTTTTTTTTTTTTTTTTTTTTTTTTTTTTTTTTTTTTTTTTTTTTTTTGTTGAACATGTAGTTCTGCTCTCAGTTGTTCCCATGATTTTTTGACGGTCAGTGCACAAGCACGTGACTAGTAAGAGCTTATGAAGGAGTGAGAAAAAGAACTCCAAAAATGTCAGATGTTTGTTTGAGCAATGTTTCGTTGGCCTTAACGCCAACTTCATTTGGCTCACTTTATTAACAAAAAAAACAAAGAATTGTCATAAATTGTATTATAGGACCACTATTTACAAATATTGTTTAACAAGTACATTCACACATACGTATACAAATAAATTCAATAAAACATATGCAAATAGTTAAATATGGAATTAAAACATAAATATTTTTAAAAATTAAATGGTTACTCATGTCTATATCGTTATAGCGATCGGTATAGACTGTTGGTCAACTTGAACGAAAAACGTAAGTGTCCAACATGAGCGTACATACGTGTATAAATATAAACTATAAATGTACGCTTCTGATAAATATAGATAGTATATGTACATATCTACAATGTAGAATTAAGTAAGATTACACATAAAACCTTAATATTTATTAGTGATAAAGAAGAGGTCCTTTTTTCTATTTATTGTGTGTTAAGTACAGTGTATGCATAGCATTTCGGATATTAATCTTTTTTATCTATTCAGTTCTTGGTCCAAAATTTTGGTTTGAGAAAAATTAACTGTTAATAAAGTGAGCCTGATAAGGTTGGCGTTAAGACCAACGAAACGTTGCTCAAACAAACATCTGACATTTTTAGAGTTTTTATTCTCACTCTTTGATAAGCTTTTACTGATCGTACGCTTTTGCACTGACCCTCAAGAAATCATGTATGTACAGTGTTAAAATCTTACTGCATTATATAAAAACATTAGAACAAAAGTTTATCTAATTTTCTACAAAGTTAACTACAAAATTTGGATTTAATTATTATTTTATATCACGTAATCGTGTTTCAATCGAGGATACTACTAGTGACTTTCAAGTAATATGCTCCAACGAAATGCGGTTGACGATTTTTCAACTCGACCATTAAAATAATTGTGTGATAATTTATAAAGGGTGACGTATCCTTGATTACAGTTAAGACGCTTGCATAATTTCAAATAATATTAAAGCAGCAATACGTGATAAACATTCAGAGTAACTCTAATTTAGTACAAACCAGCACGCAAAGATATTACTGGTTAATATTTACTTTTTACCTAAATTAAAATATGTAAAGATTACATTAAAAAGTGTGCAGAGGGTGAGGTCAAAAACTATAAACACACTAGTGGGACTGATCTTTATGCGCTCCAAGCGCCAACTTTTCTGCGATAGTAGTAATAATAATAATATTCATAATAATAATAATATTTATAATAATAATAATAATTATTATAATAATTATAATAATAATAATAATAATAAAAGTAGTGCTAAGTGTTTCGTTAATAAAATAACCAATGTTTAGAGGTTTGTTAAGACTTCATGTTACGTTAAGTAACTTATATTCGTTCGTATACGAAGTGATGCAATTTAGTTTATTCAGTTTCTGTACATGACATGTAGGGAAGACCGTGGCCGTATGGGTTAGTGGGTCACTGGAGAGTATGGGTCTTAGCTATATTTAGAAAACGAACTGACCTGTAGTCCTAAATTTTTTTTCTTTAGTACATTTTAACCAATAGTAATAAATGATAGTAAAAATTACACAGGTAATGAAACGAAAAAGTTGTTATTGTCAATTGAAATTTTCATCACGAAAAAAAAAAAAAATTTAACCAAATTTTCAAACGTTTTGTCTTGCTTGCGACGTTGAAAATCTGAAGGAGATGCATTCCATGTATAATTGTTCGAGGCGTATGCGTGAGCACACACTAGGCTCAGATAGGGTGATTGGGAAGACACAATAAAACACAATAAAATTAAACAGCATAAAATAACAACTTTTAATGTCACTCAAAGGCCAAGAAAAATCACAGTTGATATTCACAAAAATAGTAAAGGTCAAAATAATACAGGAGAAAAGAAATAATGTCTATAGTCTTAAAGCAATGAACTATTAAAATATATAAAAGCGAAAAATGTAGAAAAAAAAGAGTCAAGTTGAATAACACAATATGTCAACACGCACTGGCCTTGAGCTCGCAAGAGAGTTTGAAAGTTACACGAATAAATGTGAAAATAAAAGCACTGATAGAATATAACTGCTTAAAATATTGATTAACGAAAAACGATTGTCTGTAGAAATACACAATTACTGTCTGTAGAAATACACAAGAGTTTCACTGAATTATTTCATTGAATTATTGTAATTCAATCAAAATTTAATTTTTACCAGAACCGTTTAAAGTTAATTTTGGATAAGATTACAGTTGATAGAATGTTATTTACTTTGGCTAAGGTGAAAATCATCATAAATCTTGAAAATATTTTGTTGCAAGTTCTTGTGTGCCTCAAGGTATTAAATTAAATTCATTACTAATTCATTACTAATTATAGTTTTTATTACCAAACTGAAAAAAACTTAATTAAAAAAGAAGAAATCGATTATATTTTTAGGCATGTCCAAACGAAATAGTAAGTGAAGTATTTTCACTTTAACTCGTTATTTTTTTAATATAAAAAACTCTTTAAGTTTAAAAAAATTATGTTTTACAATTTTTAACTACCTATTACTCTGCTGTAAACGTATTATTACCAACTCACCTATATTAAAACTTTACCATAAGATGTGAATCATCGTATATTTTCAGATAAAGAGAGATTTATAATTAGCAGTTTGGTAACTGCAGTATTGTTAAGGAGGTTCCCTCGTGACAATTCCCGAACCAAGAGCAGATGAATTTTATAGTTGAAAATCTACTGAATCCACCGATATAATTATTTATATCGCTTACCCTACGAAATTTCGTGATATTATAAATTTAATGTAGCGCTTTCTAACCCGTATTCTTATGGTGGAGCTTGCACCCGCGATGAAAACAACTTAAAAAATCGAATAAATCAACAGTTCCCGTAACAAGAGCACACACGTTTTGTAGAAAAAACCTCCTCTTTCGAATGACGCCTAGCAAAGTAAATGGTTACCCTGAAAAATTTCGAGATATTCTAATAAAAATTGATTAAGTCATTGTATTTCCACATGTTAGCCTATGTTCTTTTGTGTCAGTAATGCCAACTATACTTGAGTTTGCAAGCAAATTTGTGACCTACGACGTGAGTTGGCAATCCTGCACGAAGGAGCCTCCTTAAAGGTACGGTCGTTTTTAGAATATCGTGTATCATCGGTCCAGGCCAATCCAGCCATGGTAGTGTAGTGAAAATTTTTTTGATATTCCGATGAAAACATTTTTTTTATTTTTAAATATATTTCTGTTATTTTAAGCAAACAGGTACTTTTTATAAATTTTTTAAGCTCCATAGATTTTACAGAAAAAAATTAAAATATTAAAAGTTATAACACTGCACTAATTAGGCTACAGTTGCCTGGACTGATCATTGACAACACAGCAAAGTCTAAAACTGACTGTGCGTTCATTAATACTGCAGTTGCCAAGTTGTAGATTATAACAAATCTGATTCATCTGAAAGTATCAGCACATCTTAAGGTAAGATTTAAGCCTAGGCAAGTTAAAAATAATGCAGTATCAGTTCAGTAAAACGTAGTTTAAAATTGTAAAAACATTATTCCATAGAATTTAAGAAACTTTTTACTCAAAAATTCAGGAGTTAAAATGCATTTATTACTTTAGTCTTAAAACTGTGCCAAGAAGTAAAAAAAAGTGTTTCGGCCAAAACAAAATTCTTTACAATTTGCTTACAAAAACTGATATCAATGATACATTAGCAAAAAATTAAGTAAAACACTTTTGTTTGTTTTATTCAAGCGGTAAAAAAGCATTGACTAAAAATAGATGTTTCCATAAACCTCCATCGACTTTAGACACCTATTATTATAATAGCATAACCTGACTAAGATGAAGAGAGAAAAATAGAAAAGTTATGGCCCTTTGTACACAGTACGTTATAGGTTATATAAATGCAATTGTGTTAAAATACTAAAGTTACACGTATTTTTACTAATTGACCTTTCAAAATCATTTATTTACTATCTTATAATTTAGCAAAAATTTAATTGTAAAAAATTTATAACTTCTGTCAAGTAAAAACACAAAAAACTCCTGAAATTTCATGACAAAAAATTTGTAAGAGCCCTGAGTGAAATTGTACTTCTTTATGATGAAAAATTATAGAAGCTTTAAAACCATTTCCAACAAGCAGCTGCAGTAGCACAGTGGCTTACGCTGCGCTTCGTATAGTACAAAAGTTTGGTATCACGTATTCACGAGTTCGGGATCCGGTTTTTACTCGCTCGCATCACTAGGAAATTGATTTCTTATGTGCGTTTTTTCAACTGTAGTCTGATGATTTTAAAGTCATGTAAAATAAGATTATCTTATTGCAGTGTAAGTAATTGAATTAGAATTCATCGAAAAAGGTTTTTTAATATGTCAATAATGATAGCGCATGTATGCAGAGTAATAGCGGTATAGAGCTGTTAAACGTACAGTTTGTCTAAGTGGCTGTGAAATTAATATTTCAAATACCGTTACCATTAATAACGCAGTTTTTTTTTAATGAGCAGCGATTTCTCAAAACTTTTTTTAGATGATAACGTTTGTGCTTATTGACTACTGTCTTTATAAAAACCATTTTAATTTTAATCCCATCAATAATAGAACAACAGACATTTCTTGTATTAAGAAATATTATTGAACTAAGTAATATTATTTGTTTTATTTATACTATATTATTTTCTTACATGTATGTTTGTAAAAAATATCATTTTTACAGGGATAATTTAGAATGGCTTGCTCGAGCAACTAACTGGGCTAAACTGACAGCTACTGCGTCGTTAGGTGTCATTCACCGTGGCCATGAACAAGAAGCCTTAGCTTTAATGCAATCGTATTTGCCGAAAGATACAGGATCTGGAGCAGGTTATTCCGAAGGTGGTGGTTTATATGCCTTAGGACTTATTCATGCAAATCACGGGGCATCTATTACAGATTATTTATTAGGCCAGTTGAAAGATGCACAGAATGAGGTAAGTTTAAAATAACTGTAAACGAAGAAGTAAAGTGATCAGTTATTATCTGTTTAGGGCAAGGTTTAAGAAATAATAACATCTGGAGTTTTTGTATTTCTAAGTTTAACGTTTTTCTGACCATTTGTGTCAACCATATCAGACTAAACAAGATATTAATTGATAACATACGCACAACGATACGACTTACGATATAAATTAACTACCTTAAGTACACGAGCGATAGACTAAGTTCCATGATAAAGCTTTGTGGGGCTTATACAGTTGGCGAGACAACGGTATATAGACGAGGGCATTGCTGTCAATGGAAACATATGAACTTTATAACGAGTGGTGTGATTTGTTGAAGTATAGTACATCTTCCTTCTTGAGAATGTTGTTACTGTCTGACTTTAAATAAAGTATTTTAAAAATAGTGCGTTTGTTATAGTTGGCTTCTTTGTCGAGTATTTTTAAATTGTCATCAAACTTATGGTTGTATGTAGTTTGATCTTCATAAACGACAGAGTCAGGTTTTTCGTTCTTGCTGTGTTAGTTTATCCGTATTTCACTTGCTCGCTTTGTCTTACCGACAGATGACGCCAGACAGTTTTTACAGTAGAATTTATAAACATTAGTCTCTTTAAGAATGTCCATTTAATCTTTTTTTCACACGAATGACGCCGTTGATCTTATTATCTATAAAAGGGTATGTGTGGATGTTGTAAGGTTTTAGTATGGTTGATATTTTATCAAAATTGCTACCAGTATTTGTCATACCGATTTTGTATGCAAAATGAAAATTCAGAGTAGTCTAACAATCTGTAAATTATGGTGGTATGAATTAAAAATGTTTAATATTTGATCAATGTGGTCTTAAAAAGTAAAATTTCATCGACATAACGAAAATAAAAGATTGGGTTAATGTTATAATTATAATCATTGTTATTGTTCAATATAAAGAAACAGTTATTTTCCAGGTCATTCATCACAAAAAGTGGTGAAATGTGGGATTTCATGAGAGTGCCGAAAATTTTTCGAAATAATGTACTTTCGAATTTCGTTATAGTAATTCGACATTTATTCGTTATATTTAATGCGCGTCGGTTGATGCTCCTTAATACTGAGTCTACAGAGACATTAATGAACAAGGAGCTGACATCTCAATGTATTGTATTGTATTGTACTAGGATTTCAACGTACATCCATTGTAGGGTTTTTACGTATCCTTTGTCCCTAATTAGTACCTTTTCGTGTTTTTTTCTTATTTCCGTAATTACCGTTCTTTTTCTCAAAGTACGCGAGTCTTTCGTGCAGGCCCCTTTGCAAAGTTTTCTTCAGACGACTCGGTCATTCATCCTACTAGTTACTATTTGCAGAGCCCAGTGATTGTCTCAAGCATATCCCAGCTATTATGAAGCTTAATGAAAAGATATTTTCCAATTTATACTCGCTGTGCTGACTTTTTTATAACTAACAGTTTAGTTTTCCCAATGAGATGACTAGATGTTGGCTTTCCTTCGAATAGGAGGCCTTTGGAGGTCTGGAAATCATCCGAGAAATCGAGTGTTTGTTTAAAAAATCGGATAAGTGATGTTTTGGCATCCTTAATAAAAAATCCCATCGGAAAAGACCGAGAAAAAATTCTCGATGGTTTTCGACAGGATTTAAACCCAGAACCCCTCGAGTATCTCTGGCTACAAGGCTGGCACGCTAACCACTAAGTCGTTGAAACTCTTGTTATCTCAATGTATTGATGAAATTGGAGAAAGGTTGTATATTTTTCAACTTCTTTTTTAATCTAAAACTATTCTTGATGCGTGATTTTGGAACATTAACTGAATTTTTAAGTTTGTTATTAATGTGTTTGCTATAGAGTATGTGGGACTATTGACTAGAGATATAACAAGACACAAAGAGGCATCGACCTTGTTTTGAGATTCTGTCTTATCTTCAAGGATACTAGTAAAGTCATTTAATATTTTCAAGTCTTTCTGCCTTAGGTACTCTGCTTTTGCTTCTCGTGTGGTTACTTAATTTTTGGAGACGCTTCGACTTTATAATTGGCTATCATTGCAGTTTTTTTTTTTTTTTTTTTTTTTTTAATTACGAATTTCTCATTTAGTTGTACGAAACGTTTTTTGGATCGACTTAATTTGTTTCAATTAGAAGAAAATATTTAACAGAATGAGGATAAAGAAATTTTCTTTGATTCAAAGAATTGGGTTGCTCAGTGTATTTCTCCCTGACTAAAAAGTCACTGTCAGTATCAGTGTCACCTCAACACAAGATACAACATAAAGTGCTTTGAACTGTCAAACCATTAAATAACGTAATATTATTTTGTTATTCAACATTTTGTGAAAAAATGTGATTTCCAAATAAAATCTTACAGATAAAATTGCACTTTCTGCTCTGGCAACCTGTGGATTGGCATGTTTTAAATGTAAGACCTAAAGTTTTACAAAAATCAGCCACTTGTTGTGCTTGTCCGAGTTAGATATCTCCTTGCCTCTTAAATTTTTTATGGGTTGGTCCTAATCTTCTCATATCCAACCAACCAACGTTTTCTCTTAAGGCGCACAGCTGCAGGTCTCCGTAGCGTGCTATAAATCCCATTACTTTTGTTGTATCTCTTCCTTCCATCCTCAATCTCTACCTTATCCGTGTATATCAACGGTAACCCTATGCTCTTTCTCACTGTCCTATAACATTGTTTCTCCGTGGTCTAAACAGTTTTTTCTATTTCTGAATTATCCTTATATTTGCTACTTCCATCACCCTATAGTAGCCCTATGTATACTCGTTGTCTTACATTATTTTGCTACCATCTTTCTTTTCATCTGTTTTATCCCTCAGCATAATCGTTCGTATGCCATTAACAATTTCTTTTCCTCTAGTTTTAGTCTTAATTTTTTTACCTCTTTAGGGTCGTGGCAAAATTTTATCCACATTTTGTTATCTCTGATGACTCCTAACTCTTGCAACCCACTGCCGATATTTATAATATCCTTACCTACGTGAATTTCTGTTTTATTTTTGTTCTTATGTATATTATACTTCATGCATTGGAGAAAAAAAGTTTAAAGAATTTTGCTGGAGCCTCATTCTTCCCCACTTTGTTCAAATTTTGTAACTTCTTAATATTACTCTGTAGTGATGAAATTTTTTTTAAAATTTTGTTATTTCAACTTGTCCTTATCTATATGATTATTGTCATAAGCAGGACTATTATTAACATCCTTGTGGCTGTGTTGGTACCTTTCTCAACCAAATACTAGTTTTCGATGGTGTACCGTATGGCATAGTTTCCTTTCTTAGTTCTACCTTGTCCAACTTTCGGGCAACGTTGTCCTCCTGGATGGCTGCCACCCTGTTGACGTCTTTAATCACTTGTCATGTGCATCTGCTTTACGTTGTTTGTTTTGCTTACCTTATTTTTATTTATTTATTTTTTTTTTTTTTTTGCATTATGGGTGCTTATCAAACACGAAAAGGAAACAAGAAAAAATAATTTCCGCTTTTTTTGCCCATAAACTCACGTCCCAGCTTGAACACCAAAAGTGGATAGTCGACTTGATACAACTCATTTGATAAACATCCCTCTTATGTAGGAATGATAAAGCTTGGAGGCATAGAGAAAATGAACAGCCACGAGTTCCGACAACATGACCTTTTATTCGTGCATGAACAACGGAGCAGACGTACGCGAAATATTAGTTTGGACAGAAAAAAACCCAGCTCTGGCTGCCTCGTACCACTTGATTGGTTAACTTAGTTTGTGTCTGTTGCTCGTGCACTGCAAGCTCTGCATTTATGGCTTGAATTGATGGAGTCTGTATCTATTAAACATCACAACATCAAACTTATACGAAGTTTTATTTTTGTTAAAAAGTAAACTGTAGGGGGGTTATATTTAGTGTAATTTCATTACATTAAATTTTGGTTCTTATTTTGGCAACTACTTAAATAGGTGATCTTTTTTCATATGATTATTAAATTAGTGAATTATCTATATCACACAACATGACGAATAACAATGCCACGGAGGAAAAGTTATAGAAATAAAAACAAAAATGTGGCAAACTATTGACACACTTAAGCAATCTTAAAGTTACAAATTTTTTTAACGGTTACTAAAGCTTTTATTTAAACACTGGCTTCCTAAAAATCTATTAAATGATGAAAGTCCTGATGATTATTTTTTCTGCTGTGTTTTTTGTGGTGGTTTGTTCAAGCATACTAAAACTAGAATCTATAGACATAGACTGTGATAAGGTTAGCATAATAATAGGATTATAATACTCTTTCTGCGTGTAGTTAAAGAAAAAGAGTTTCTGATGTTATTTTATTTCCATTTTCATCACACTTACTTGAGTTTTAAAATTAACTGCACAGACTTAGTAACTGGGTGCCAATGTTGGCTTCAAAAGATTTCGAAATACTTTGAAAACAATTCAAATTGACATAAAAACTGCAAAGATTGATCAATTTTTATAAAATTTTAACAAAAAAACTTTAAAATTAGCTAACATTACATGGCTCTGTATTTAAACTTTTTTTTACCGTTTTTTTTTCATTAATTTGGCAGCTTTTAAGTTTTTCTCTTCTCGAATTCTATAAAAATCTCTCTGGCATTGACTATCACAAAGTAATAAGCTCGCTGTAGTATACTTTGTTGAACGGCGATGAAGTAATAGCTTATTAAAAATTTCTGTACAAAAGCTTGAATACTTTGATAGTTCTAATCTTCTAATTCTATAATTCTAATCTCTTCTTTTATGTTCATAAACATTATTAATGATTGGCTCAAATTTTTTCAATGACACTGCCTTCAAAGAAATGGCTAATCACAGTAACATTTAAATTTATGATCATGATTTTTAACGATCAAAAAGTATTAGTGTTAGTGAATTGTGCCTTGATTTTCCGAAATCTTTTAGAAGCAGACAACTTGGACATTCCAACAAGTTGTCAAAAGTTTTACATGACAGTATTTACACGGAAGATTGTTGTTACCAAAAAAACAGGTACTATATGTTAGTACAAGTATTTTCGATACTCTGTACAAGAAAAATGTGTACTGATACAGGTATATTTGGTACGGTAGTATACTTTGAAGTACCTTAGTGAGTATAGATAAACCTTATACTTAGTACGTCAAAATTCGATACGTGGTATGGGTTTTTCCTGTACCAGTACAGAAAGTTAGTTGGCCAGTGGGAGCATTCGGAATGTCAGTATATATATATATATATACATATATATATCCATACGTAGCTGTAAAAGTTCAAGAGGTTAGGATTTCAGTACATCCACTACAACACAATATAAAGTTCAATACATTGATAGGAATCCAACAAGATGTAATGATAAGTGCAGTAGGCACTTGTAGTCACTTTCCTGTTGCGTATAATAATTGGTTTTCACTCGCAAAGAACAATTTACATATTTAGCCAAAATAACAATGACAATCCCATACATGTATGCAAGTATGCACATACATATATACATACATATCTCCACTGTATATTATAAGCGCACGTACTATGCGCGGTAGACGGTACAGTAGAAAGCCATGCGCAGTATACAAATTTAATAGACTATCCATGGTACAGAAAAATCCTGTACCAAAGCTATTGAAAAACTTGTACTAGTATAGTTATAAAACCGACTAGTCACAGGTTTTTCGGTGATCCAGATAAGTATGTCAAAATGTGAGACTGGTTGCAGAAATCTTAAGACCTGTACGTTATTTTTCTATGCTCATCACTTTTGGTATAGCTTATTCTGGTAACAACAATCTTCCGTGTACGGGAATTTAAAGTACTTGACTTTTGCATATATTTACATTTTACATTGTACAATATTTATAATTTATATTTACATATAATTATTTAACCTAACAATCTTTGATTAATAGAATTTAATGCTCAAACCCTTACGTATTCAGGTGACTGGGTGTTACTGACACAGCTCCCATTACCATCAGTTTCTATTTAACGAAGTTCTAACTGTACTACACCAGCTTTATTTATGTTTGCTCATAGTTGCACAGGTGCTTTTGGGTGTTTGAATTTAGGTAAATTATCTTGCAGGCGTAATCAAGTATAATACACCTAATCTAACACTTGAAACAATAAAGCAGGAACATATTTAGACAAAATCTTAGCTACAGTACTAAGTGCGCAAGAAAAAAAGAGTTAATTGAATGGATTGTTGAGAGTTGTCGAAGAGGATTTTCTGTGATTAAAAAAAAGTAAGTAACAAGTATAAATTTATTTTCATGTCCATAAGGGAAATTTCTTTATAAATGACACTCCAGGAAGAGCTTGGTATAAAGATTTCATATAAAGAAATTTTAATATTGTCTCAAGAGTATCTGGAAACATTTCTCAGCAGAGCCAAAGTATCCAAACTTACCTTACGTAACTGGTTAAGAAAATGGAAAAATCTTTGAGTGCCAGAAATCTGTTGGTTATTGAACGTACACGTGTGTTAAACTGCGATAAAACAGGTAAACATTATCATGTGTACAAAATTTTTTATGTATTAACAAATAACGAATACATATTTTAGTTATGCTTTTGAATTCAACATCTTGATCGATATTAGCTCCAAGAGTTACTGCTTATGCTGTAGATATTAAAGTACCTACACTTGGACTTTTTACTGGCAAATCATTGCCAGCAAATGTTTTTCAATTGGCACTGTCTAATTTTGCCTTTAATTATTCTGATAATGGTTGGGTGCTTGCTCAACGTTTTCTTTAGAAAAAAACAATTTTTTTGTGCCTTGGCTAACTATGAACAGTTTAAAAAAACCAGTAATCTTGTATACAGATAGCCATGCATCACATCTTACTTTACAATGGAGTAAGTTCTGCGTAGATCGTGATGTATCCTAACGCCAAATACGTTATTCACCCCTTAGATTTGTCATTGTTCAAGCCACTTTATAAGCCAAGAGAGTTTAAAAGTGAGCCAAAAATTTTTCTACACATTAGTGTGTGTCATAATTTCGAAAAGTCGATTGTTGTTAACGTTTTGAAAAAAAAAATTGTTAACGGTTTTAAAAATTCAGCTTTTACCCTTTCGAAGGTGATACTTTAAATGTCAGAAAATAGTTTTGAAGAAGTACTTGTGCGATAGAAAAACCAGCTTGAAGAGTTGAGGTCAATGACAGTGAGCCAAATAACTCTTTGCAAACATTTGAAACTGACTAATTATTTCTCGAACTATTATTATATAATCATACATAATTGGACTAAAATTTATTAAAATTTTTTTTGCTATTTTAAAGGCAAATAATTATTCATCAGACAGTATCTAAATATTGGACATGAAAAATACAAATAATTTCAGTGATGATTTAACAAGCTTTCCGAATATCATAAATAAAACTAAAGCTTTTGATTTATTTAACACTCTAAAGAGTAAAGAGTAACATATATGAGAAGTATAATATTTATATAAGTTGTGATGAGCATATACATCTAAATTAAAAATTGTGCAATAATGCATTTTCAAGGAAATATTAATTCGGATTTTTTTAAATAATTATTTTAAAGTTATAAAGTGTTTTGTAATTATCTATGTAACATTAGAAAGTTCCTACCACCACGAAATTTATAAAATTGTTTTTGTACGTAAATTCAATAATTATTTTTGGAATCATACTTATGTAGGCGCGTTCTGCGCTAGCCAAGTATCTTATACATTCTGCCACGAGTGGTTCCGATGTAAGGAAGTCGGTTACTTCTTTTTGGAGTGTGGTTCGTAATTCGTTTTTTATTTAAAAATTTATTTACCGTTTATTATTTAATTTAGTTTGATTTTAATCCATTTATTTTTTTAAATAATTTTTTTTTAAGCTTTATGAACCCTAGTTCAGTAGCATATTTTCTTGTTTAATAATTGTTTATTTTATTTTAATTTTTAAATAAATTAATGTTCATTATACTTTTTCAAAATTTCTTCTATTTATTGTTTAAACTGCGTAATGTAGCATATAGTTTTTGTTACGAAGAAACACAATTTAATTTAATGATTTTTGATTGATCTTTTGGGGCTAACTTCCAAATAAAGAAACACAACACGTTTTTTATAGAGTGACGCTTCGTTGACTGGAGCTTTGACTGCTTCAAGATTTAATACAAACACTGAAAGGAATTGGTTTATTTAATTAATAGTAAAATTAATACTTTTTTACCTTCATTTTCCCTCGCATTCATTAGAATGTTTTTGATACATTCTGATCTAACATCACCTTCATACAATAGAAATGTAGAGGAACAATTTTTTTACTTCCACCCACACTGCATGACATCTGAATGGCTAAGGTGTATGATAATTTTACTACAAATGGCCTACATTAGGCGATCTCAATATCTGCTGGTGCAATTTGCTCTTTCAGGGTGGCAACTTACAAGAATCAAAGTCCAACATTTTCTTTGAACTCATCTGTGTCATAGGTTAGGGTATAGTTTATTATAAATAAATGCAATCGTGCCTCATTCACACACAAGGTATCGAATGATCCATTGGCTTTCGTTTTGTGTTAACTACAAACGAATTCCTTTGTTTTTTTGAAGTACTGAACAACATTTGTCACACAATGGTTTTTTCACAGCTGCGAAAGCTCTTTATTACTGTGTTTAGAGCATAAAAGTCTTGATTTTCCAAAATCCTTAAAATAACGGATTAAAATCGCAGCCAATAAATGCCCACTGTACAATAATTCTCCTAGTGATTCATGAATTGTAGTAACATTAGCATAGTAGCGTTTGCTCCTGGTCCGAAAACGCAGCCAAACTTTGGGTCTTTCTGCTATGTGCATCATATGACAAATGTATTTGTACTTGAGGACGCTGTTACTTTTTTATTACTGCCTAGAGTTAAAAAAGTGCCATTTTAGTATCGACTTCCTTTGGTTCTTCGCATGTTAATTTTCTTAATATCTGATACTCAATTTTTCCATCAATTATCTGGTAATATGTACATCTTTTAAATAAAATACGCATGTGCACTCTTAGTTATCTCAATATTCTGCTACCGATTTTTTGGCCAGATGGCGTATCGGATAATTTATGAACTCTTTTTTGAACTCAATACTCTTTAGTTTAGCTCTAAAATCAGCTGGACGATTTTGGTTGGAAGCTGGAACAAAGACACAATCACAAAATACTTTATAAGTTGAGTGTGATGTTTTTTTTGTAATGTACTTTTTTTTGTGTGTCAAAAAATGTACTAATTATTAAAGTAACATCACCTACACTGAGAAATGTTTGGAGGGGACTCGCCTTTGGGAGTAAGAGAGTCGCCCCACCATAGCCCTAGTACAGCAAACTTGCTACTTTAGCGCAGCGGCTGCTCAAGAAAACCAAAGAAGATCTCTCCTAGTTGACTGGAGGGAAATAGCCCCCAGTAGTGGAAGCCTCGCGCCTCGATTCTGTAGTCCAAATGATAGGTAAACAAACCAACTGAACTGTACGTAAAAGTGTACGTATTACTATAGTATGGTTTGTCCATATGTGAACGGACTATATATTTGTGCAATATTATATCACCACGTAACTTACTTATAGTTAATAGCATCTTCATTCATGTAGTGCATAAGTACTACATCTTTCAATCGTGATCTATCTAATATTTTAGTATTTTTATATTTGTCTAATACAAGTGATCCACTATTCTTATCGTTCTTTAGTATAAAATACAACTCATTTTCAACAAACATGAAATCTGCAATTTTTTATAACAATGAAACTAACGAAAATTAATCAAAATATTTTGAGTTTTGCTTGAAACTTATAAAAATAATGAAAAAAAAATATGATCAGTATAGATGCACAACTGCATGTTTTTCATCAGAATAGTAAATAAACCTGCACTTTCTTCTCCAATGACTTCATTAATTTCACTTATTTCACTTATTTCCATGCTGGATTCTAACAATGGAGTGGAATTATTGACTGTTATTTGCAATGGAATTGCATCATGTGGAATTGATTGAAGGTGGGCATAAAAGGGATTTTCTGGATTCTCATTCATACTCTTGTATTGTTAGAAAACTTTTCATAAAAAATCGATTTTTTTCATGAACTCAAATTTTGAGAGAAACTCAAACAGATGGTTACTATTAAATGAAAGAGTTTTTATCAACTTCAGATCCTAATTAAAAAATATTAATTGATAAAAACATGAAATACTAAGTTTTCCAATAATGTCAACAAACATACCTAACCTGTACTAAGTGTGAATGGGAAAAGGATATCACGCGCATGCATACACAAGTGGAATGTTCAAAAGCATGTTACTTTTACTTTTTATACCAAGGCGATGTCATTAATGAGTGGCTTAGTCAGATGACAAATGCATCAGCCAATAATGTAATCAACATTTATACATAAACGTTTTTTTCTTTTTCAAACGATACCCTTTTTTCATACACATGCATACTCAAAACCATAAATTATTACCTTTTAGCTGTAAACAATAACTTTGATAAGTAATCAGTACGCAGTTAAGTAGAAAAACTGATCCGATAATCTTTCTTCAAACAATAAACTATCATGCACGATGAAATAGCAACTAAAAGTGGCAGAGTGGCCCTCCCAGTCCTCTGGAGATTCCTTTCTTTGGAAGCAGTAGCTCAGCGCTCCTGACTGGAGGAAAATAGCTTCCAGTCCGGCAGAGAAGCAGTCCTGCTACACAGACAGTAGTGCCACCTGTAACAGTGGCATGGCATCTCCAGACAGTAGAGAGGCTCCCCCAAACATTTCTCAGTGTACAACAACGAAATCTGTTAAATAATTCTCCTTTACGGGTGTCGTCAAGACAATGATCAAGTTTTTTATCAAGAAAAACCACCGTACCTGGGACAAAAATCTTGCCAAGCTCATGTTTGCCTACAATACAAGCAAACACCAATCCACAGGCTCGAGCCATACTATGCTTAACCTCGGCTGCAAGCCACTCGCTCCAAACGATTTGAAGCTATGAGCAAAGAACATAGTGATGAGCTCCCTTAGTCAGCAAGCCATCGACGAGTGAAAGGATCAAATGACATGCCTGATACTCCTGCATGAAAATTTTGATACGTCTGCAAGGCTACGAAACAAGCTCATGAGTACTTTTTTAAACTTTTTTCTCACTTTTTTTGTACGACATTTCGTATACTTCATCAACTACTAACATAACTTCTCTTTATCTTTTGTTTCATCTATTTCTCACTTACCTTTTTCAGTAATGAACCAAGCCCCTGAGTACGAGATTTAAGGACAGCTGGTGGGTTCACCTTCTGGTGAAAAAGAGAAGCTCGCCGAGATGATTGCGTCTACGAATTTTTTTCGTTTTCCTTGATCAATGGAAGCAGAATTCGACAAAAAATTAAAAAATTTCTTAGGAATATTTTACTGAATTTCTTTGGAACTAATGCAACTGATGCAATAAAAATATTCTATTCATCACCAATACAGCTGTTGTTAAGGGATGTTTTTCCACAGATTTTTCCACATATATTGGTCAAAGCAGATTTGTCTGATTGATTTATTATGCCATGCTAGTAGTGCAAAGATTTTTAAACTGGCGTATACGGAAGGTAAAAAACTCTAAGCTTAATTAGAATGCGACATCATCTATTTATTTGTGTTATATTTTTATTTGCCTACATATTACTGACTTATGTTACGTCCTATATCTTTTGCATTTATTTCTTTATATCGCTTATTCATATGTATGTACTGGATTGAGTTGTATAAAATTATTACGCGTGCGTTAAATAAATTACAAAAAATTACTTGTAATTGTTTAAAGAAACAAGTTTTATTGCATTTTCCGTGTTTAGTAGCCCTACAGAAGATAAGGAAATTCCGATCGGTTAAGAAGACAAATCTCTGTGTAATTTGATTTTTTGTATCAAAGATAGAACATGTATGCAAACCGCTCGTTTTCATGACAATTAAAGGACAGACGTTTGTTACTTTTATCTCCGAATGTTGCTTCTGTTTCCAATTTTTGAAGACTATCGTTACTACATATATGCCTAAATCTGTGAGAAATTCTTACAATTTTTTCTCTGTTAGTTAATTTTTCTTTTGTACTGTCAAGGTTCATGTTTTGATGCAGTAAAATTTTGCCATTAGAAACTGTAAAAAACTATGACTACGAAAAGACAAAGCAAACTTATAGTCCTGGGGCTGGGTACAATCTTCTGTATTACGGCGTGTCAGACTTTATAGTAAGGCGATTTTTACAGTTCGAGAAATTTATTAAAATCGCAATTGTTTAAACAATTGTTTTCTTCTTTTTCTTGAAAACATTTTTTCTCATAAATTAGCTGATTTTAAATAGAAAAGGTCTTCTGCGAATTTTTCGAAAAATCCATTAAATAGAAGTTATGAATTTTTAAAGGTTTCTTTACCAGCATAACTTTCATTGCTTATAACTTTCAATCTAATTATTATTTTTACAACTTTTAATAACGTACTTCTTCTGTTAGTATACCTTTACCGATGTCACATAGATTTGTGGTTGTTGTTTGCTTAAGAAGTCGTTTCTAGAAAATGAAATGATTATACCTTTAAATTTTTCGGTGTGGATTGGGGATCCACTGATAAATATCACAAAATATCAACATCATATGTTTAAAAATTTGTTATTTCAATAAAAATCTTGGGAATTTTATTTTTCGCACCAGAAAATTTTTTTTTTCGTTACGTTGGTGTGTTTGAAAAAAAAACAACTTCTAATTTTTTCGAAAAATGGGTTGAAATGAAGTTGTAAGTTTTCGAACATACTAATACTAATGTTTCTCGACAATTTTGCTTTTCGATTTTTTAAGGAACTGTAAAATTTAATGACTGTTTATCAAAAAACTAGATTTCTTTTTTTTTAAAAACGTGCTTTTTCTGCAAGTATTACTTTACTGGTTATTATTTATTCCTAACATTTTTTTAGCTATTGTTTTTGTACTTAAGGAAAAGTAAGGTAGTACGGGCACCCTAACTGGAAGTGACAATTAAAGCTAAACCGAGTAGGTTACAGGTAAAAAAAAAAAATACATAGATCATCCCTTCTAAATACATAATTACGAGGTAAAATTAGAAATACTGAGCAGTAAAACACTGAAAAATCCTAAACTCGCTCCACCTTAAGACATACTTTGGCACTAAGGTGTACAGTGATCAGGACAGTTGATGTGCACAGCCGACACAGCTGATATCATTTGTATTAAGAAATTACATAAAGTAAGCATTTCTCTTTTAAATCTATTAAAACTTTTTATCAAACATAGAGTTTTTTTTTTACAAAATACTGCTTTCACATAAAATTTTTTAGTGTAGGAAAAATAATACAAAGTAAAAAAGTCAATTACTAATTCGAGATTATAACCTGCGGGTGAATTGCAGTGAAGGACAAATAATTACCACATCGTTTTTTATAAGAAAATGAATGAACTGGAGATTTTTAACGTGTGTCACGTGTCTGAATTTGAAAATTTTCAATGAAAATTTCGTAATAAATTAACGGCAAAATTTTTGAACTTCTTAGTCACGCTTGAACTTGCATTTGGTATTTCGTATACTTTTGGTGGGAGCTTGCATCATCACTGATTTAAAATTCCAATCACACCTGTCAGAAAAATGGGATTAGTACTGTTGTATTATTATTTTCTAACTCATAAAATCATAACATACGACATTATTATGCATACCTTCTGTTTTGCTGTCAACGCAGTTTGCAGAAGTCTTGAAGAGATTCTCGGGATTAAGCTAGATGTCGTATTCGATGAGTTAGTTGTTTCCTTCTCAAGGTTCCCTATGTGATATTAGACGTGTTACAAATAAAGATGATAAGAACAGTACTAGTTAACAACGCTATTAGCCATATGTTTGAAGAAGTATGGTATGAACTAGATGGTATAGAAATTGACAAGTATAAAAATGTTTGGTTTAATTGAAAGATAGATATCTTTCTCCCGTGGTCAAAATTTAATTCTTGAAAATGCTCGTTGGATTGCTATCGAAGATGAAAAATTTATTATCAATGACCATTCTTATTTTAAAGTGTAAATACCTTTAAGAATAATATTGGATTTTGCTAAAGACTATCGCAAAGTTGTGGTCAGTGCAAAACATGAATCAATTCTCACGAGATGAAGAGATAATGTTAGCGTTGGTATAAAAAGTAGCTAAGAATAAAAATTTCACAAAGGATAAGCTTATATTGACTGAGATTGAGTGGCTTGCAATATCAGCAATGTAAAGCTTTTCTTAAATTCACACTTCTATCCTTATGGAAATCTTAATCTGGATATTAATAAAAGTCAGTTCTTAATGTTATACGATATGTATAAGGTTTTTCAAGTAGTCTATTACGGGAAAGAACCGAAACCTTTATTAAATATAAAAAATTTTATCACGCACATGCCTCTCATTGTAATCAACAGTTCTAAGACAAATGAAACATTCAATACCGCGCCAGTAGACGTACGCTTGGAGTTTGAATTTTCTTGAAAATGTGTCTGCTTACTGTCTTATTTTACATGATCGCATCGTAGACTACAATTCTATCTGTGGTGACGTGAAAAAACTTGTTTAAGCGCGTACATAAAATTTTAAATAAATACTAGCAGTTAAATCAGTCTTCATCTTGATGGAGTACGTGGTGGACATGCAGGGCTTTAAGAAGCCTGGTAACTATTATGTGCTTAAAGAGTTAATAATTTTTCCACTCCATGGAGATGATAAGTCTTTAGTATCTTTTTTGAAGTTGCCATTTTCTTAGCGCAAACTAAGTTATAAATACAAACTTGAAAATTTATTGCTTGAGCTATCCTATCATGGATTAGATTGGCAATCAAGCGATACTGACTACACAGAGAGTGTTATTGTTAATCGGGAAAATTTCAGTGATGCTAACAAGATTTTTGTAACTGTAGAATTGTAAAAAAGTGGCTCCTAAGGCTTAATTTTTAAGTTTATAATATCGTGGATTATCCAAAGTTTTAACTCCTGACATTAGCTACTACATGTCCTTATTATAATGGTCCATATTTATCTATGCGTGCCCCCGAAAATTTCAAGCAAAGAAAAAACTTAATTTAATGTAATAATGGTTAATAACTAAGGTCATAATTGAAATCTGACGGCTCCAAAGGCATTGCCAAATATTTTATGGGAATGTAAGTGTAGTGGTTTATTGTGAATAATAATATACATGTCAGAAGGTTGATGATAAATATTAAAAATAAAACGACCATTTTTGTAATTTTTCTTACAGCTTGCCTTACGTTTTTGAGCTCTGTCGATGTCTCTTATGCTATTGCTCTCTTGATAATTGATGATAAGAGACATGTTTCTGTCTCTTCCTAATATGCATTCTATTATTAGTATTTTATTTGGTTCTCCAGCCTTTTCCTCGTACTTAGTTGAACTCAATGTTTTTTTTTATTCTGCTGCTTGCATGTTTCGTCTCTGCTTCTACTAGGTAATTCGATCTGGTGACATGTTGTTCAGTCATTTGTCTGTTTATCTTAGCTTATTCCTCAAATAAACTTCGTCTAACTTTTTTCACTACGACTAGTTAATAAACTAATCCTATCGACCACTCTGTCAATGACTTATCTGCGCTACTAGCATTTCATTTGATCTCTAATAGAATAGTATATTGCTACAATGTAAGTTATCAATGGCCAGACGTATGGCAATAATAACGATTTCCTTTTTTAATATTAATAGTTTTTGTGTAACTTTATCACTGTTATAATGATATTTGTTTACGTAGTAGCAATCTTTGTGTTACGTATGTGTCATCTTATATATAGATCGATGTACTATTCCAAGTACTCTCAGTCTATCTATGTCGTTTATTAAGCATTTATTTGTATTTGTTATAGTTGGTTGCGGGTGCTTAACGCTTGAAATTTTTAAATTTTAATGAAAAGTTTTGAAAGTTTTAAAGTGTTTAATCAGAGACTTCAAAATAAATTTTCTTTAAAAAATCACAAAAGTAGATGAGATTGTTGTTAAAACCATCCTGTTGGGATGGGTGGCTTTAAAAAGCGGGAGGAGGAAAATCAGTAGAGTCTCTCCGAGTGTACCGAGGCGGTTACCAAGACTGAACAGAGACGATGGTATTGAACCAAGAGCTGTGGAAGTGGTATGGCAGCTGTCCTTACCATAGTACAAACCATCATTAAAATCCGTCAGTGACTGGGCAACAGTATTAGGAAAATGAGTCGATCGGGCTACCAAAATGAATTTCTTTTTTTTTTTTTTTTTTTAGGCTTATAGATGTTAATTATTGAGTATCTCTACAACCATGGGCCTATGCGGCAAGATTGCCATAACGCACAGTGCACATAGCACATCGTATAGCGCCTTGTGCGTAAGTTCAATCTAACAAAAAAAGTAATCGATGCAGCAATGGGAGAGCATACGTAATCACTGAAAAGAGTTCGTAGCTGTAAACACAGAAATAAGGATGAGCAATATAAAAACACATGTTTGTTGGACGATAAGTATTTCGATGAATGCTTATTGAATACTATGAAAAATAATAAGTGTATTTTTAATTATAAGTTTAAAGATAAGCAAAAAAAAGTTACTCGCATGGCAATTCATTTCAGAGCAAGTTGTTAAACAAGGTATTGTTATTATCAGTATTATTAGAAATTTAATTCAACTTACTTCAATATAAAAAGATGTAGTGTCCAACTTATACACTATCCCTGTGTCTATTCAATTATTTTAGTTAAGGTTTGCCAAACATGAGACAAAAGGCTGAGAAAGTACACTGGAAGGTTACGTAGAAAGAGAGAGTTGTAAAGCGATTCTGACAAAAACCAAAAATGGAAATTGCAAAAAAAAAATAGATTCAAGAAACTTCAAAAATACTTGAGGAGCAGGAACCGGCGTATAGAGCAGCTTTGTCCAAATCAAAATCTGTTCACAGAATGATTTTTTGACAATTATTCTTTAATAAAATAAATCATAAATATACATATTACGTGTAATTTATTTTATTGATTATGACAAAGGAGCAAGATGTTTAGATTTAATATAATTATTCTCTAAGTAAATAAATTTACAAAAGTGCTCTCTTTCAACGTGTTCAGAACGCAAATTTCAATGGGTCGGGCTGCCATGAAGTGCGTTCTCATCGATCGCGACAACATAGCAACAAACCTGTAAATTTGTAGTCTGAAGAGATATCCTAGCAGGCAGGAGATGGCGTTTAAATGTGATTTGACGAGCATGAATGTGTAGCAATAAAGTTACTACGAGAAAATTGAGGGCTGAGTATTAGGACCGTAAAACAGATGAATAAGTGTGAGAAAAGGTTATATAGTTTAGTTAAGATATTTTTGGCAAATCATTCTAATTATAAGCATTATATAAAATAGAATTGATAATAATAATAATACAAACGATAATAAACGTGATGATGAATAAAAGTAAAGTAGTAAAAATACAATTATAAGCAATCTTACTAATATTTAAAGTAAAGTCTCTAAAACCGTTGTAATTGCTAACCGCAAAAACTACTAAACCGATTTTGCTGAAATTTTGTACACTGATTCTTGACACTTCCTAGATGGTTTTAGTATAGTTTTAATCTGGAAAAAATTAATAACAATTGCAATAAATAAGCTCAAAGTTTTGAAAAAATACGCTAGCTTTGCACTTTAGTTCGGTACGATCCGCTAGGTAGCGTCGACATAAAATCGAGGCTACCTGCAACAGAATTAAATAAGTGTGGTTATAGTAGGCCGGAGAGTCTAAGAAATTTCTGTAGTCGTCTACCGGCAGCTCATCGAGCTGTATCAAAAATGTAGATGATAGTCGTGCAGCTGGATATTCTGGTTACCGACGACACTCTTCTCTAATGGGTAAGTGATCTAGGTCTACATCCACCCTGAATCTTCAGGATTGACGAGTGCCACCAATAAAAAATTATTGTTACCGATAACGTCTCCGGCGAAATACCAGGACACGTAGCTAGCCAGAGAACAACCTGCTCCATCACTTCAGAGTTATGTGGCCGTTCAACCATTCCGCCTGGTGCCGTCAGAGAATTTTGAGCTTTAAATGTAAGCCAGGAAAGACAGCCCTGAGGAGCACGGACAGCTACAACAGTTTCGTTCTCAGTGGTCATGTTCCCAACGGCATACCCACATTTTCTTGACTATCGACGAGCAGTTGGTTATCAGGAGAACGACTCGAAGATGAGATATTCTTTGGTCAGCCGCATACCTCCCTCTATCACAGTCTCCGTACATAGAGACTTCGAGGGTAAGAGTCAAGCTACCCGCAGCCAGCTCTTCATCATTAGGAATAATAATAAAGAATAGCTGGAAGTTTCACCACTGGCCCTTTTTAGGGCCATTATAAGTATTCACGTTTCCTACTTAACCATCAATATCATCGGTTTTTTAAGGCCCACCTAAGTTTCACCACCTTGCGAACCAATACATTTTTACTACTATTTCCGGAAGCAATTTGTCGACTAAAGACTATGTTAACTTAAGACGGCCACTATAAAACCAAGTCAGTCATTCACTGGCAGTCGTCACGAATGGAATTGTTCTTCGCAAGGCTGGGAACCACGGTGACCGACGACCCTCTCGACGAGCATTCAACCAGAAATCACCGATCCTCCCCAAGGTCTGCACTGGGTGAACTTAACAGCTCTGAAGGAAAAAAAAACTTAAACCAATCTTCCTATCTCAGATTACGAAACAACTGAGTCTGCAAAAAAAAAGATGCTTTAGACACCAACGTCTTTGACGTATACCAGGAGACGTTAGAAAAGATCTTTACAACTAGCTCCAAAGCTTCGGACTTTGTAATTTTTCTCCTAATTAGTCTGAGGCTTTTACAGCAGGCTAGAGAAGATGACCCTGAGGTATTCAGGCTGCCACAATTGCTGTTAACTTCAGTCAAGAAAGAGTTTACTTAAGAAGCTCACCGGGTTTTTTTAGGGCCATCGGACGTCAAACTACCTTGCCAAAAAATATATTAGAACTCAACAAACTTGACTAAAAACAGCCTTTAGGGGTCACAGAAGTACTAAGCATGCCAAAAGTCGCAAGAGGATGAATTGGATAAAAAACTTCAAATGTATCTAATAAATACAATTACAGGTGTCAAGAAACTGACTCAGAAAATTTATTGAGATTTGATTAGCAGCGTCAAAATCGACAAATATAGAATCCATCACGTAAGGGATCATTTTTATTATTGTACCCTTACAGTAATTTCTTGAATTTTTCAGTTTTATAAATAAGTAGAAAATGTATTTGTATTTTTGTGGCGATTAAAAATGTAGAGATCAAGCTCCAGGACTTCGTTACTCTGGTAATACAGTTGTGAGATAGAAGAAAAAAAAATATTTTTGGGGGTTTTTAAATCTTAACAGCTTTAGAAAAATAGCCATTTTTGTAAATTATACGAGAGAAACTGTAAATTAACGGCTCCTTCTGGCCAACGATTATTTTATGGCATAAGGAACGCACGGTTGTTTTTAGCATTATTAAATTTTTTTAAATTTTTTAAGCTTATCATTTGACTAAATAAAAACTATATGAATTCCGAACAAATATGTTTTTAATGAGAAGATTTTTGTTCTGAGAAGTGTCAGGAATATATGTAAAATTGCTTACTGAAAACATTTTACATTGCATGTCCACACACTACGGTGTTCCATTTAGTAAGTCTCAGGTGAAGCCGAGACAGGAGCTGCTAGTACTAATAATATACATGATAATTGTAAATACTTATAAGAATAATAATTAATCAATAAACTTGAGTGGCTATCAGGTGGTACTTGGGCCGCACTTACGTGACAAATGTGCAGTGGTAAATGGTTGGCATTAGAGCGACATGTAGGGAGCTGTACTTAAAAAGCGGGACATTGACGGCACTTGGGTGGTTTTTAAGCAGTTCTTAAGCAGCGGCATTTTATCAGTACTTGGGTGGCACTTACGCAGCGACACTTGGCTGGAAGTTTGAAGATACTGGGGCTTACGTGTTACTTAAACAGATGCACTTGGGCGTTACTGAGGCGGTACTTTATCGTCCTTTGGGCTGTATTTGGGTAGTACTTTGGTGGTACTTGAGTGACATATAAGCAATACTTGGGCAGCATTTAATTAGTGGCACTTGGGCGGTACTTACGTGGCATTTAAACAGCGGCACTTAAGTGGTACTAAAGTGATACTTCGGCGTCACTTGGGTGGCAAATAGTTAGTGGTACTTTAGCAGCACCTTGGCGGTACTTGGGAATTACTTTAGTGGAACTGCGGTGACCCATGAGCAGTACTTGAGCAGCACTTAATCAGTGGCACTTAAGCAGTACTTTGCGACGATTGAGTAGTGGCACTTGGTTGGGACTTAAAGGTACTTCGGCGGCACTGGGACGGCATTTAAGCAGCCGTACTTTGGCAGCACTTCAGCGACACTTCCGTTGTACTTGAGCAGCATGTAGGCAGTACTTTGGTGGTTCTTCGGTGACAAATGAGCAGTATTTGGGCAGCACTTAATCAGTGGCACTTGGGTGGTATTTTGGCGGTACTTTAGTGGTACTTGGCGGCAATTAAGTGGCTGCCTTTAGGCAGTATTTGGATGGATTTAGGGTAGCACTACACTAATTAAGTGCTGCCCAAGTACTGGTTATGTGTCGATGAAGTACCACTAAAGTACCGCCCAGATGCTGCCGAAATACTGCTGCCTAAATGCTGGCCAAGTGCCTCTTTATTATTGCTTAAGTACCGCCTTAGTGCTGCTGTTTAAATGCCACGTAAGGACCGCTCATGTGTCGCCAAAGTACCACCAAAGTACTGACCAAGTACCACCCAGGTGTTGCTAAAGTACTACTTCCTCAATTCCACAAAGTACCGCCCAAGTGTCATCGATAGTGAATATCCCACCATCACTTTCTTTTCCAAAAGCTACAACCTTAACTACCGTAAATTCATATCTGTAGAACTTCTAAAGACGTTCTAAATAACGATTGTTTGATATATAAAAAAAATAGTTTACCCATGGTTGTAGGCAGCTAAAAGAACAATAATAACAAATCCCTCATAATTATAAAAAAGTGATCCTGACTTAAGTGAAACTGTTATAGCTATATGTTTACTGTCTATATAGCTTTAGCACAATCGGGCATATTTCAATCTTTATAGAATCCACTGCTAATATCTTTGCAAGCTTGTTTTACTGGTGGTTTGAAAAATATTGGAGACAGAACATTTTGTATTGCTGAGCAAGTATCCACAATAATATTGTAAGCTGTTGATTCACCAACTGTGTGGAGTAGGGCAAAAGATAAAACTTGATCTGCAGAAGCCGAGTACCTGAACGTTTATATTACAACTATACGAGTGTAAATAAATAGTTTTACACGTAACAAAAATTGCATTACCTTATTGTCAACAAAAGTTGCTCTTCAGCAGTAATAATGCTTTTTCTTCTCTGTTTTGAAAGGAAGCGCTGAACAAATTTTAATAAGAACTGGAAAGATTTTAAATCTATTCTTGTGTATGGAAAATATTTGCTAAGATCATTTTTGAATTCTACATACAAAGTATTCAAAAATCCTTTCGTTAATCTCCTTTCATTTATGGGCCTGATCAACCATCTGCGATTAACCCATCTCTTGCTATACTTGGAATTGCCATAGATAGTATGAATCATACAAAAGGTAAAGGATTTCTCTTAAAGTTTTTACAATATCCTTAAGTCCGACATCTGAATCATTAAATCTGTCGAATTGTAAAACCTGTATCAAATGAAAATTAATTCCTTATTATTAAATACGTTTAATCAACTGCTACTTTCTACAGTTGTGATTTTCTATTTATTACATATTCGAATAGTTATTCATGCCTAATTCGTAATATTTCTGTGAGGCCTCTGTTTACTTTTCAAATTTGTTACTTTTTTTCTTAGGTTGAGCTTACGCATAAGGCGCAGTGCGCTGTGCGCTTATGGCAATCTTGCTGTATCGGCCCTATCTTATGGCCTGCTTCTTGTCATTTCAATGATCAACCCTTGGTCAAGGTTTTTCTGGTTTTTGCAGTGAAAAGAATGTCTGGATGACACTTTTCAAAAGTGGCTTGAGTAGCCCTGAGAATCTCTGGGCTGGAAACTAGAAGAAAAGTAGTAGGGCCTTCGATGAGCGAAAGCACTAAAGTTGATTGGGTCGGACCTAACCCAGTCCAATAGGCAGTCGTCAAGCCTTTGCTCTTGAATAAGCTGTCTCCACTCGATTGAGAGGGAAAGGGGTCATGAGCATTAGCCTTTAGGAGTCAGTGTGAAGTTTTAAAAAAAAGAAAAATACACAGCAAGTATGTGATTTTAATGTACATTAATATTTACTGAATTTGTACTGCTCTACTACTGCTACGTATCCGAATTCGATGAATGAGCAAGAATTAGGCAATCAGTAGATGTGCGTGGTCTAGGTGGATATTTTTAAATCATTGCGCAGTCCTATTTATACACTGAGAGTTTTTTCAACACTTCCGATGCTCTTTAGAAACTAGTAATCGACACCTAGTAAGCAGTAGACAGTACCATCAGGAACGAGGTCTAAAATGTTAAGCGTGTGCAATGTTTAAAAATTGAATGTATGTAAAACGATCTAAATTATTGAACAGTAATCATTTCAATTATTCATAACCATACAGGGATCTTATACAGGTGCGGTAATGCATTTCTAATGTTCTAATAAAGGATTTATAATATCATAAGGAATTTATAGCTTTATTGTAAGGGCATGTTAAAGGTTTGAAAAGGCTTAGAATTTGAAATTCATAAAGCCTTAAAAGGTATTCCTGCAGCCTTAATAAGAACTAACCTACGATGGCACCCAAGCAAGTTGGCGAGTGTAATGAGTAGGTGGCGTAGTCTCCTAATATATGTACACAAATGGGTATTTTGATTTATGCTGATTGTCTGCATAAGTTTTTAGTATTATAAGTATATATCTTAAAAGCACGTAGAGTTTGCATGGATCCATTTTTACGCGTATGTATATAAATAGACAAAATCAATTCAGTATGAATTGTATTCAGATGATATGCGCAATTGTATGAGTCGTAATGTTAGTAACAATATGAAATTTTTTTCTTGTTTACCATTATCACGCATACTTATTTTTTTAAATCTCCACACAATGTCAAGAAATCTTATAATCAAAGAATATTTATTATTTTGGACATGTTAAAAATTGAATGCAATAAATGTATCCATCTTTTTTTTTAATTACGCTAACAATCTCGTTTTAGATGGTAAGACATGGGGGATGCCTTGGATTAGGTTTGGCAGCAATGGGATCACATAGACAAGACGTATACGAACAATTAAAATTCAATCTTTATCAAGACGATGCTGTAACAGGTGAAGCAGCTGGTATTGCTATGGGTATGGTGATGTTGGGATCAAAATCAACTCAAGCTATTGAAGATATGGTTGCAGTAAGTTTTCTTACACACTGTTTAATCTAATCTTACATCAAATGGACATCTTAAGCATATGTATAAATTATCAAAAACGTAAAAAAAAGTATAATACATTTACAATTAGAGCGTAGTTTTGTCGAAAAAAAAGGTCTATCCCACTTATTGCCTTCAGCAAATCTTCATCGTTTCTTAGCCCAAAGACATACATAAGCATCATAAATAAAAAAATTACATAATACTATTAATATTTCGCCATAAAAAGATATGTTTTGACCTAGAAAGATGCTTAATTATTAGTTTGTTGTGAAATTAGCCTAAAATATTGCTGCGTTTCGCGTTTGTAGTACGAACTAGTTTGAACTTATGTAAATATACAAATTATTAGGAAAAGAGTAGGTTGATTATGACGCAACTTATAATAAAATGTTGCAAACACAAGTTTTATACGTAAGCTTTTGTTCTTTCAATATGAAAATAATTTATAATCCTCTTGAGTAAATTTTTACACTTTTATTGTTTAAAGTCATCATTTCATCGAATTATTTTCTCTTCCTACATTCTTTACTTAATAGCCCTAGTAAATATGTAAATAATTACGTGGAAAACTAGTTAAACTCTATTTTAGTAGTGTATTTGTGGCGTCTCAGCCACATCGACCAGCTTCGTGCTCAAGACGAAAGCAGACCATCGTCCCAAGGAACATCTTTTCCTGCGCACGCGCGAGCCAACTCACGCACACACTGCTGGTGCGCTACAGCTGAGGGAGAAGAGTCGTGCGGTGCTAAACACTTATTCTTCTACTTATAGCTCTCAACGTGAGCAGAGCAAAAGTCCTACTGTACATAACGAATAAAAGCCATTTCGTATTTTTATAATAAAATCTGTTGGGTGTGCTTACTTTCCCTCGTGCTCCTTTTCTTGTGGAAGCACAGCTTCGGCTGTGCAGAACAATACTTACCACAAGTAGTGACCCCTCGAACTGTTTTATTTATTGTAAGTGCAAGTTTGCGATGAAAAGTTGAGCCGAGGCGAGGATAAACTCTTCGCATACCGACATCTTTTAACGCTCTTCCGCTCGCCACGTGGGCAAGATGTCGTCGCCAAAAGGCTACGTCCCACCGTCGAGAGGCCGCGGCCGGCGCTCGCCAGTGCCAACGTCTCGGGTAGCAGGGCCAGTGCAAAGGGGACGGCCCTGCCCTGGAGCCGAGTTACGACCACACGCAGAGCTCAACGTCGTTACACGGGCTGCAACGTTACGTGCCCGCATGTTCCCCCCTGTGTCCGCCTCGCTGCCATTACAAAAGTTGGGTGGTATCCAACCTCGCACTCCATTAACAACGGAATATACGTGGCAGGACACGGAAGCGACAGTCGAGCAGACGTCTCCTGTCGATCCACTGCTGCTGGGGTTTCACCTGCAGCCCGTTCCTGCCAACGAGAGCACCGCCTTACAAGGTTTTAACCTGCTGTCAGTCCCCTGCTCCAGGCAAGCGCTAGCAGACACCACTCCAACGCGCCCGGCTGACGCGCGTGAGCCACGAGACGTGCTGCGAAGCAGGCTTTTCGCCGATCTCTACCCGGATGCGTACGCTGCCGTTGCCCTCGTTGCCGTGGCGGCCGACAGGTCAAGCGACTCTCCCGAGTCATCCCCGGACGTACACAGAGACGAAAAGTGCCACGCAGCAGCCGTTGCCGTCGACCATGTTCCGGCTAACGATAACATTACACATAGTGACCCGCCCGCGCCCAGCCCGGTCCTTTCAGACTCCCGTGCTAACTCCAGCGCTGGACTCATGGCCACCATGGAACTACTTCCGTTTTGGCCTAAGCACCCTGACACATGGTTCACGCAGGCCGAGCTCATCTTCGCGAACAACAACACCACCTCCGAAGATGTAAAGTACGCTCAAGTCGTCAAAGCGTTGGGGCCAATCATCGTCGATGGGCTGTTGGACATCCTCGCAGCACCACCAGCAGAAAACAGGTACGAAGACCTTAAAAAACACATCCTTGCGAGGTTCTCTAACTCCGAGGACCAACAGCTGCACAAGCTGTTCTCCGGACTGTCACTGGGCAACAAGAAGCCCTCACAGCTGTACCGCGAGACGAAAAGCCTCGCTGGCAAGAGCCTCACAGACGACATGCGACAGCTTGAGGGTCAAGTGGCTGGACCTGCTACCTGCAGAGGCGCAACCTTTCTTGCGCATCTTTAAATCCACGTCACTTGACGAGCTAGTACAGGCCGCAGATAAACTCATCTGCAACTCTTCGTTCTTGCGAACAAATCACACCTTCGCAGGTGTCTCACCTGTCTCCTCAGGATACGCCTCGCCTGTCCTGCCACACCAACTGCACAACGAGATACTGCTCCAGGAAATCGCCGCGCTCATGGCGATGATCACGCAGCTCTCTACAACCAACAAACAACTGCTCGAACTGCTCAAAAACAACAAGGGCAACGGAGGTGCCAGAGGCTGGGACAGGTCGCGCATTAAAGGACGGAACCAGTCCACAGGTGCTCACGCCTGGTGCTATTTTCACAGGAAGTTCGGCGTCAACCCCTACTCCTGCAAGAAGCCCTGCACCTTCGTGGTATAAACCACCCAACCAATGGGAAACACCTAGGGCTGCCTCAACGCAGACAGTAGAGGTCACCCTTCCATCAGGGGAAACCCGTCTGCTAATCAGGGACCACCACCTCAAGGTCGACTTCCTACTCGACTCCGGATCCGTAGTGTCAATCCTGCCCTGGCCGCCAAATTTCAGCCAGGCCCAACGGGAGGCATTGACCCTGTATGCGGCCAACCACTCGCCCATACACACCTACGGCAGCTGAAAGATCAACCTCAACCTGGGCCTTTCGTCGAGACTTCCAATGGAAGTTTATCATCGCCGACGTCGCCCAGGCTATCATTGGAGCCGACTTCCTGGCAGAATACGGTGGCTCAAACACAAGCGGCTCATCGACCCGCTCACAGGTTTGGCTGTCCAGGGCATCCTGTGCGACACCAACCTGCACTCGATTGCGACAATCGAGCAACTGGGATCAGACGACCCTGACGTCGCCAGCCTCTACTCGTCTTTGCTGCACGAATTCGCCGACGTCTTTGCGTGCAACAGCGCACCAGTGGTTATCAATTGCCTTCCAGTCCAACATCGCATCATCACCTGCGGCCAACCAGTCTTCGAGTGCCCCCGACGCCTCATAGGTGAGCGACTAGCAGCGGCCAAAGCTGCTATCACCGAGCTCCAAAACCAAGGGGTCGTCAAGCCGTCCAGCAGCCAGTGGGCTAGTCCACTGCACCTCGTGCCCAAGGCCAACAACTCCTGGCGCATCACCGGTGACTATCGCCGCCTCAACAGCATAAGAGGACCAGACAGGTACCCCTTCCCGATCATCGAGGACATGCTAAAAGAGAGCCAAGATCAGGTTTTTACGGTCATCGACCTACACAAAGCTTTTTACCAGGTGCCCATCGCCAGCAGAGACGTAAAAAAGACGGCCGTCACGACACCCTTCGGCCTTTTTGAGTTCCTTGGCACATTACTCGGCCTCAGAAACGCCGCGCAAACCATGCAGCGCACGATGGACCAGCTGCTATGCAAGCTTCCCTTCGTTAAGGCCTACATCGACGACATCCTCGTCGCGTCACAGACGCATGAGGAGCACCTTCAGCACCTCCGCCAGCTGTTTACCGTCTTGAAGCAGGCAGGCTTCAAGGTAAACCTGGCGAAATGCACATTCGGCATACCTCAGGTCATCTATCTGGGCTTCCAGGTTTCGTCAGAAGGTTGCCGGCCACCAACAGTGAAGGTAGAAGCCATCAAAGTTTTTTCCAAGCCAACCACAGCGTCCGAACTTCGACGGTTCCTGGGGGTAATAAATTACTACCGCAGGTGTGTCCCCCACGCCGTGGAACTGCAGGCGCCTCTCAACGAGCTGCTCAAGGGCCTGCCCAATAAAGCTAAGCTTAAGTGGACCACACCAGCATCCCAGGCGTTCGATAAATGTAAGGCCAGCGTCATTGACGCCGCTTGCACAACGTTTCTGGCCCCAGACGCTCCCTTGGCGCTCGGCACGGACGCCTCGAGCACAGCCATCGGTGCGGCTTTAAAGCAGCTTCAACCGGATGAGTCGTGGCGCCCTCTAGGATTCTTCTCACACAAGCTAGACCCCACGCAGGCCAGGTACAGCACGTACGGCAGAGAGCTCCTAGCAATCTACGCCTCTGTTAAGCATTTCAAGAGGATACTAGAGGGCCGCCCATTCACCATCTTCACGGATCACCGGCCTATCACCTTCGCTGCCTTTCAACCAGCATTCAAGGCTTCGCCTAGATAAGCGCGCTATCTTGAATATATTCTCAGGTTTAACTCACGCCTGGTCTACGCTAAAGGTTAAGACAATGTCGTGGCTGATGCTCTCTCCCGGCCGCAAGACGACCCCGAGACACCGCCCCCCGAAGCTTCAACACCAGCTGCGAAACCAATCAAAGTAGCGACCACCGACGTCGCCCCAACGACTCAGTTGCAGACACCAGTCGCCACCGTCGCAATGCCCTCGATCCTCAGCCCAGCCGTCATCGCCCAAGAGCAGGTGCACAATGCAGAGCTCCTCGACCTGCTAGGCAATCCATCGAACAACCTGATACTCCAGCAGCTCAACATTGAGGGCCACTACGTCTATGGAGACATCACGCAAGGCGTGGTGCGGCCGTACCTACCGGCATCTCTCCGGCGCACAGCCTTCGACGTTGTGCATGTTCTCTCACACCCCAGTGGCAAAGCCACGGCCCGCACCCTGAGTCGGAAGTTTGTCTGGTCAGGAGTGCGCAAAAACGCCTTAGTCTGGGCTAAAACTTGCGAAGCCTGCCAGCGCTCCAAAATCAATCGCCACAACCGATCAGCACTAGGCAGATTCACCGAGCCTGACAACCGCCTGGAGCATGTCCACATTGACATCATCAAAATGCCTCTAGTCGCAGGCATGCAGTACTGCCTTACGATCATTGATCGGTTTACTCGCTGGCCACAAGCGATCCCGCTGTCCAAAATCCAGGCACCCACCATCGCCAAAGCCTTTTTCGATCACTGGATCAGTTTCTTCGGAACTCCGCTCCTCATCACCTCAGACCGTAATGCTCAATTTGAGTCGAGCCTCTTCAAGGAACTGGCCCAGATAATAGGCACAAAGCTGTGCCACACAACCTCGTATCACCCGCAGTCCAATGGCATGGTGAATAGGTTCCACAGGACCCTCAAAGCAGCCCTGCGCTGCTGCCCGCAGTCTTGGCTAGACTGCTTCCCGACTGTGCTCCTTAGACTCCGCACAGCATACAAAAAAGATCTGCAAGCCTCTCCAGCGGAAATGCTCCTTGGATTCTCACCCAGAATTTCAGGGGAGCTCTTCACCACCGAGTCAGTCCAGGCCAACCAATCTACGTGTGCACAGAACTTGCGACAACTCCTCAGAGCCATCAGACCAGTGCCTGCCTCGAATCACTTGGCCCAGCACCCATTCTGCTTCAAAGATCTGTCAACCTGCTCGCATGTGTTCAAGCGTGTTGACAGAATCCAAAAGCCGCTGGAACCACCCTACACCGGCCCACATCGCGTTGTTCGCCGTCTCGATGAGCGCAACTACGTCCTTGACATCAACGGCAAAGAAGAGGTGGTGTCCACGGACACGCTCAAGCCGGCATACATGGAGCGAGCTCACTCCGTCCTCGAGCAGCCCACAGCGCCAAGCACAGCTGCTCAGCCGCCACCGCAACCGCTGCCGCCTGCACTCAACACCGCTGCTCAGCCGGAAGCGCCCAGCGCCGCTGATCAGCCCTCGCCGCAACCCACGTCTATCCCAACTGCCCAAGCCGCCCAGTCTTCAGCAACTCGCCATGTCTTGTTCCCGGCTCATACGCCGGTCACTGGGAAGGGAGTGGATGTGGCATCTCAGCCTCAGCGACCAGCTTCGTGCTCAAGACGAAAGCAGACCATCAACCCAAGGAACATGTTTTCCTGCGCGCGCGCGAGCCAACTCACGCACACACTGCTGGTGCGCTACAGCTGAGGGAGAAGAGTCGCGCGGTGCTATACACTCATTCTTCTACTTACAGCTCTCGACGTGAGCAGAGCAAAATTCCTACTGTACATAACGAATAAAAGCCATTTCGTATTTTTATAATAAAATCTGTCGCGTGTGCTTATTTTCCCTCGTGCTCCTTTTCTTGTGGAAGCACAGCCTCGGCTGTGCAGAACAATACTTCCCACATATTGCCGTTCGGGTAAGCTTTTTATCAACTTATGTTTTTCGTATTCATACAGCTATAGTTTAATTCAAGCCTTGGTGTATACTCTAACAGCACATTCTTCTCATTTTTTAAGTCCATTTGACAAAAGGAATGCAATGTACATAACAAAAATTATAGGTTTATGTTAGTTTGAAAACGTAATGCTATTTACTTTTACCTTAATTTAAAAATATGTTATAAAGGTTTTTTGTGAGCTTTTTGACTTAACTCATATTTTTCAGTGGGGCTCCTGAATTTAAACTTATTTTGAAAAAAAAAAAAAAAGTCAATAATTAAAAACAAATAAATTAAAAAAAACTCGTGCCATATTAAAGTTAATTTGTTTAGAAGCATACAAATGCTAACCATAGTTAGCACTTTTAATCAGTAATTCGCTCTAAATTATTTCTATTAGCAAAAATGCCCTTGTTCATAAAGAGTTGTGAATCATGTGTTGTTTCTCAGGAAACTAAATCACTTTCTTTTTCTTTTATTACTTGTTTTGAAGGAGTAGTCGAGTGTTTTTGTACCCCAAATCTTACAAAGTATGTTTTTTTTGTGAGAAGCTTCAAATCGTATAATTTTTAGTGATAAGTCTTTGTTTAACACGGTTTTAACGTGATATTGTACAATCTCTTTAAATACAAATTTTACTATATTATTAAAAAGTTTTCCACAGTAATTAGTGTCAGTCACTTATTTTACAATCCAACTTATATACACAGGATTTTAATTTATTTTTTGACATGCAAGTATGTGTAACGTCGGCGTAAGGTATAGGGTTTTGAGCTAAGCTTTCGCTTGTTGCTCAGAATTCTTTCTGCTTGTGTCTCCAGGCAGTCAGATATTATGCGAATAAAGGCCGTGATGCGAGGTGGTAAGATACGTGAGGGGGGTACAACCCCACGTCAGTCACTCTCGCGAGACGGTGCAAGGATGCCTGTGAGCTGATCAACTCGCTTGCTTCTTTACACAAAGATAAGCAGCCTGAGGGGTTCGGGAAGGCTGCTCGTAAGGATGGGTGTGTCGGCGGAAATTAAAAAATATTCGTTTTGTTTTCTTTTTGATTTACTGTTTTATCGTCTGCCAATACTAGAGGCAACCCGAATTGACTGATATTTTGACTGAAGAAGTCGAGGATGATTTGGAAAAGTGCCGCCAATTGAAAGGAGCAGTATAGGGAACTCGACCAAGACGAGTCAAGCCGAGGACCTTGACCAAAAGAGAGTCGAGGATGGTAGGATCGATTGATTGAGACTGGCTAGTGTAGGAGGCTTGGGGCGTTATATACGGTTTCACATGAGTCAATTCGAGGATGCCGTTCTTGTGTACACGCAAAGATAGGGTATTGGGAAGAGGTGCTGAGTGCGAATTGGGAAAGCGATCATTGAATGGGAAAGCTTGATTTCTAGGTCAAGCCCTTGCATAATTCGGGGCCGCCACTCAGGTTCGAGCACGTGATGATTTGCAAATTTTAGAAAATCCTTTTCCCAGTACAACTTACTAAGGAGAGGGGAGACCATATCCCTTTTTCCCCCGTCTTTCTTTACAGCTGGCATTTCTGATAACTAATATCATAGCTAAAGTAGTGCTAGTTATTTATAAAATAGCGAGCACACTTTATTACTAAAGAAAAGAAATAAAAGTGAATTCGCTGGTAACGATGATAATAACGATAGTAATTGAAGTAATAGAAGCAGTGATAATAATAACAATAAAAAAAATAATACCAAAAATAATAACTAAACTTCCCGTAGTGGTAGTAGTTATCATAAAAATAGTAATAGTAGTGATCGTACAAGTGACAATGATAAAAACAATGATAATAGTGATAGTAATAATAATTAATAGTAATAATAATTATTATTACTACTATATGTACTTCCGGGCGATACGCATAATCTTGCATTAAATACAAAAGAAAAGCAGTTCAAGCGTCATTCTGATATATTATGTTAACTAGATGAATCAAATGCGTGTATCTGTAAAAATAAAGTGCCTTAAGCAATCTTCTCAAAGTGATTTGTTCTCGAAGTATGTTGTTTTACTTTCTCTGTATTTAATTTATTGCATTATTAAACAAACGAGAATTGATTAAAATACTTTAACTTTTGCGTCAGGTTCCTTCTTCTCTACATTCTCTGCATTGCCTTCAATCGTTTGTATTAATATATTTCTCTTCTATAATTGTATCGCCATTCGTGTGACACTATCTCTTTACCAATGGGTTATATGTCTAAATTTATATTTCAGAAGCTTTTTTTGTGACGTCTACTTATAACTTTTAGTAATTTTTTCCTGGCTCTTTATTTTCTGCTCCTTCGTTGTTTTTAAATTGTAGCATTACCTCCTCTTACTCATTATTCTTAAAATATGTTATCTGAAATATCTGCAATACTTCTTGTACTACACCATCACATGAATGGGTCGTCTCTACATCTAATATGTCCGAAAGAGGTCGAGATGATAATGTGCTCTTTATTTATTATGAAGGACCTTGAAAAAAGTGTGATAAGACCGTTTTGACTATCTTATTTATGTGTACATTATTAACCGCATTATCATTTTTGTTCGGGGAATCATTATAAAATTCAATGCTTACATGGTCTTACTTTTCTCCGTCCGTCATGCATTTAGCATTTATAGTAAGAACATAAGAGACTTGATTAATAAATTTCGACGTAAATTAGTATGTATACAAGGGTTAACCAGATGTTGAAGAAATCTGAGTGATGCTGAGTAACGAATCCGAAAACGCACATACTAAGCGGCACGCAGGAAGGCCTGACGTTAAAAATATGAGTGAGAACTCTACCAGCTTTACTGTGGTTTTCTTTTTTGGGGGCTCCCCCAGTCTATTAGGACAAGGACATGTAAACCGATCAATCAGCTCTTCGTAATGCAATCTATTAACATCGATCCCAGCAAAAACTATGTAGACGTAAACGACAGAACCTCAAATCGCTGGATAATGAAAACAAGGAACTTACGATGAGAGTAAGAGTCGTCAACTCATTGATTAGAGATCTTATCTGCCTCCTTCTCAATTGTATGTTGTTACCCCTTTCCGTATTATCATAGTCGTTTACGTCCGTCATTTGTCATTCTTTTTACTTTAATCTTATTTATAAATTTTTTTATATATGTAAGAGGTCAAAGTAAATAAAAGTTGGCAGCACGATTGAGATCACACACTTGCCGTTCTTAAAAGACGTCAGACCATTATCGAATAAAGTACATCTTCCATCGTCTTCATAAGTTTTTTTTTTTTTGTTCCGTTTTAACTAGAAAGTCTGAATTAAAGACAATTTGCATGAGTAGAATTGGAGCCTAAATTACTGGTTGTCTAATCATCAACCAAAATGTGGCTGCTGTACCAACTTTTAGTGCTAAGAGTGAATTTATTTTTCAGGAGTCGTTGATTTGAAATTTGTCTCTGCCTGAGTTTCCGTGTGTGGCCAAAATTGCCCTAGCATTCTTAACGATACATCGGGGAAATCTGAAGGTAATTTTATTATATGTAAACCATTCTATGTTGGATTCTGATTAAGTGAGAAGATGATGTTCTTTTTCCTTAAACCGTCAGTTGAATATTAACCCCGCTAAATAAGTACTAAATAGAAATAACGTTGAAAACAAATTTTTCAATTTGTTTTCTTAGTCTGATAACTATTTAATAGAGATTAGTGCAATGTACAAATTTAAAATAAATTTTTAGTCTTGGAGAAAAAAAAGCAACTAAAATCTTATACTTTCAGGAGTTGAGTAGAAAAATTTAAATGCAGGCCTTTCGTGGTGATTCAACAAATTACAAAGTCCATCCAGCAGTATATTTTCAAAAAATGTCAGTTATAATTAATATTAAAGCAGTCATTAACCGAGTTAACGTAAATTAGTTTCTGTTTTTCTGTGAGAGCCTTTCTCGTTTTTTAAAAATATTTTTATTAAATGCCCAAGTCGATGCGGATATATCATTAAAGTCTTTTTTTTCTCGTCTTCATCAAATTATTATTTGCTAGTACCATTTAATTTTTATAATCATGTGGCATGTTACTTCTGGAATTATTATTATTTGAATGATAATAAATGGTAGGAGTATAGTTGACGTACTTTTACCATCATTTTTTTTGCTGATACCCCAAGTTACTATCACTATACACACTAAGTTATAGCACTACGTACAAACATGAGCGTCCAAAGGCTGTTGTTGTTGCATGCTTATGCTAGAGTCGCGTTTATTATTTTTCTTACCAAGGACGTAAAGTGAAATTTTGTTTGTTGCAGTTCGTTACACAGTTGTAATTGCAAAAAATCTGGCAAAAATTTGAAAAGTCAATAAATTGGTGTGTTATTTTTTGGTAAAGTGCTCAAGGGGTCGCTATTATGAATCCAATATCGAATTTTCGAATAATCATTTCCTTCTCGCTTTATTCACCACCCCAACATACCTAATATCGCAGGTGTTGTAACATAACCAATATGCATATTATTTCCGTGGTTTTTGTGGTCGCTGATTATCAAAACAAATTCAAATATCCTGATAATTACCTCCTTTACCCTTTATTGACCAACCTTTAATGACTACTCTGACATACTTTTCTTTATTAAACGTTGTAAGAAGCAAAAATAAATATATACTTGCAGCAAAATAATAGTTTTCTACGAGATTTCATTGTTTGTTTGAAACAAAACTACGTAGTCATCAAAATCGTCTTTACTTAAAATTGTATTTGTTGTCAAATATGTTTGTCATTTAGTGTTACGTAAATTTTTTTCATACTTTTTTGAAATTCTTTATTTTTAGCACCGTACTTACGTATTAGTAAACTTTCAAATCTTTGTGTTCCATTTTATAGTGTACTGTGTTACAGTTGAACCTCATTTTAGTTTAAAACATTCTTTATTTAATTGTCATTAAAAATCAATTTCCCATTAAAAAATTTATATTTATACTCCTTAGTTGTTATGAATTCAATTTTTTTTTAAGTAAAGCTTTCAAAACTATTAAATTAAAACATGAACTAATTGAACTTTAATTCAGATTCGTGATCGTCTAAGGGAGATTGAGTACAACAATTATAACTTTTAGTTGCGACATTAACGACGAGTGATGGGAACACTTGTAGATTTTGACCGAGTGAATTTTCTGATCCTTGATTAATGTCTTGAAGATAAGAGGTGTCTCCACTAGGTAAATCAGCATTGGGGGTAAGGTGGGAGGAGTAGGTGGTTTGAAAAGTTAAAATTGGTCTATGACTAATAATGTATGAAAAGTGATTTGATTAATTAACAAACCTTCGTTAAGCTGACTTATATAAAAAAAAAATCTTCAATATTCTGAGATTTTGGAGTAATGGCCGTTCCAATGATAACCTCACCTTGTTTATCAACAAATTGGATTTCTTTAACAAAAAATCAAGGAGGATTTAGCCAGAGGTATCAATGAATTAAGTATTATTTAAAGACGCATCTACTATTATATGAAGAGGCTCATTTAATGGAGATTGGGAGGAAACAATTCTTGATTCATCACTGGAGACAATGCTACTGCTATTTATAAAAGTACTACTTGCACAATTATTATTTTCCCTAAGCTCACTTCTAAAGTTAATCAAATTTTTTTGACAGTTAAATATACGTATAAAAAAAAATTGATAAATATAACTGATTAAAATACGCATTGTGCAGTTGATAAAAGTTAAAAAAAAGTTTTAAAAACTATATTAAACATTAACAAAGAGTATGTACTACTCAGGCACTTGAGCTTTTGTTATGCCATGAATAATTCTTCCTAATGACGATCACTATCCAAGCTTTCATAAAACTGATTTTTTTCAAAAATGTTAAAAGTGACATTAGAGAGAAGTTTTTTTTCAAGCCATCCAATAAATTTTTTTGCCGCTGCAGTTAGTTTATGGAGTTACAACTGTCATAGATACCATACCCCTTACCACTTTCCGTCCCCTGGGAATCTATCGTAAAGCCCCTACAAGTAAAGTGAAATTTTAATATTTTAATGTCCTAATACATAATTTTACATCCTCAGAAAAGGAACCTTATTAACATTGTGTGACCGTCACTAATTTCTAACGGAGATACTCATACTGTGTCCATGGATTCAGGTATAATATCAGTAAAAGGGTTAGAAATGGGTGTGGCAATACACCTCCACATATAAGTGGTGAGTGGGTGGCCTCGGTGCGGGTGACTAGGTCAATAGGCTGTCGTCGCAACCCGGTAGAAAAAAAAATAATGAAAAAAAAAAATAAAAAAATGAAATATACTAGTAGAGCTTCACTTCCCTACGTGCTTTGGGCGCAAACCTTTTAATATTGTATCTTAAAATAGTAGTTGTGTGATTTAATAGAACTACTTTATTTAGTTTTAGTCTCGAATTAAAAGTCATACGACTTTACAAAATAACTGTATTGAAATTAGTGAAAAACCAAAGAAAATTGCTAAATAGCATTACCATTACAAATTGAAACAAAAAATGAACAATTCGCAAGTCATAAATAGTAAGATAGGTCAAAAAATAATAGTTTGAAAATAAAAATGTGACAGCAAATGAAACAGATACAAATAAGAATGTTACACACAAAAAAAAAAACCAAAATTCATAAAAACAAGCTATTCTAGCAAAAAAAAATTTTACTAAAGCTAAATCATCATGTATGTATTTGATTAGAAAAATAATCATTGGAATTGCTTATAATAGATGTAGGTGTTCTGCAGTAAACATCACCTTTTATTTCTAAAATTTTTAATACTTTCTCTCTTCACTTACATCATCGGCACTCAATAATGGAAAAGTTAAAATATTATTGTGATATTAAATAAAATTTCTTAAATCATCACTGTTTTATAATAATTTATCATTGCACAGACTTAAAACAGGTGAAAATATTCTTTCACGTTTACAACAATTTAATCTTTGTCTTTCACTTTGCCAAAATTTTGTAGAATATAATTAGCTATTTTAATATTCCAAAACATGATTTTTAAATTCATAATATTTCATAAGAAGCATGTACCGTTATGCTGCCTTGCCAAATGAGCAAAGTTTTTGCGGGGTTCGTAATGTCTGAAAATATTTCAACTATTATTTAAATCAACTATGCAATAATATTACGTACAATTTTATACTTTTGCAAATGCATACAAATTAAACTTTTATGTCTACTTTAGATTAGTTAACGTAAAAAATTTCTTTTCAAACAACATTTTCTATTTCTGAATGAATATTACTTTCTATTTAGAAATAAATTTCAGTACCTTTATGCATCTTGATAACGTGACGTACAATTAACTATGCGAAAGTAGTGGTTTTAAAAAAATGTAATCCAATATTAATAAAACTTTGATATTAAGATTTATCCATAGTCGTGAAAAACGCTAAGACTATAAGAAATGGTTGTCTGTTCAAATTTAAAGGGAATTATAAAAAATTTCTGGTTTTCAGAGTTATTTTTGGTATAAATATTCTTTTTCCAAGTTTTTCTCTTTTCATAATTTTTTCTTCAATGTTGTATTTGAGTAATTTTATTCATTCGTAATCTTGTACTGTTACATAAGCCATCCACTATGCTTGAATTTTGTATCAATATAACAATTGAAATAATTTTTAAATGAAGCTTATGTGAAGTTAGGCCTTTACAAATAAAGGTTAGAAATTTGATTAAAAAATTTACATAAATATCACTTCCAGATTTAGTGGCACGATCTATGCTTTAATAAGTCTTATATCTCCTTCCACATGATTTAAAATTTTTTTACTAAGAAAGTAAGGACATTCGTTACGAAAAGTAAGTTTCACGTTATTTTATAAAACTTTATATCTTAACTAGAAAATTTCAAACGAACATTGGTTTTTTTCAGTTATTTTGCAATTATTCGATTGTTTCTTGTAAATGCATAATGTTACGTACGATAGAATATAGCGATGCGTCCGTGCGACCCTTCTTCTTTGGCCCCTAAAGGATAGAAAAACAGGGAGAAAGAATGTTTCTATAATAGTCTTCTGAAAAAATTAATTTATCACCACAATAGATATTTGTATCTTGTAAATAACGTAGTGTTTTTTCAACTGTTTCTAATACTTTTTTTTTTACAATTTTAAGTGTTTTTTTAAACTGAAAATTCAACTTAGCCGTGATAAAGCATTATTTTTTTTTTTTTTTTTTTTTTTTTTTTTTTTTTTCAATTTTTGATAAAAAATTGTTCGAATTTTTTCCACCAATTTCTGCCTTAAATATTTTTGGAAGTTAAAACCCTACGCAAAAAATTTTCTCATGTGGCATCGCAGCATAACGTCACGTGCTTCTCCAAAAATATTATGGATTTTGAAATTACGAAATGTTACCTTGACCTATCGGTAAGTTGTTCCTAACTCTTTTTCGTTTCACCTAAGTTTCCGTTACTTAATTAAAACAGTAGTATTCTGAAATACTAACATAGCAAATTTTGTTTAGCAAAATTTTAGCTTACTGAAAGACAAAAATTTGATTTTTGTAAGCTTGGAAGACTATTTTCATCTGCTTTTAGTCTGTATAATAATATGTTAAAACAATTATTGCCAAAAAAAAGTGATTTTATATTTTTCCTTCGATATTACGATAATCTTTTCACTTTTATATCATTAAGTACCAATTTTATGAGTGATGGAAAAAGACTATTTTTAGTTCAGAAATTATAGTGAAGTTTAATGCAGGTCACCTAAATCCATTACAAACAATTTTGATAATCATTTTTACAGTCAACTATATTCATATATGATGACTTTACTTTTGTAGACAAGTGTTTGCCAAGAAAGCTCGTTTTAATAAATTCTAATTTTTTGTGTAAGACATTCCTATTTGTATCTATTTCACCTTTTGTCAAATTCTTTCTTCTGAACTACCTTTTTTTAATCTTATTTTACTGTCTGTAACACTACCATGGTTTTTTTTTTTTTATTACCATTAGTAATTTTTATGTTATCCATCAACTTTTTTTTTAATTATTATTATTTTTGTTGATAATTTCCTTTGGTTTTTTCCTAACTCTGACTTAGTTATGTTGTGTAATAAGTTATAATGATAGCTTTCATTATAACCAAAGAAAAGTGTTTGATTTAAAGTACTTAAATCATCTTAAACAAAATTAGTTAAATTTTAATTTTCACGCTGAATTTTAACAAAAATATTTTGAATTTTGCAAAAACTTTAAATATTACTTTTGTTCTAAAATTTTTTTTCCTTTTTATGTTAATATTTGTATGCAATAAACGGCACGTTTTAGAGTATGAAATCACATGACTCATATTTTAAGAGTGGAAATAAAATATTTATATTAAATCACATAGCTCTTATTATAAAATAGAGTATCAGAAGATTGGCATGCGACGTACGTAGGGAGGTGAAGCCGCACTATTACATCTTACTATACTACATAGTAATGTTGTAGGCTTATTTCATGCATCGTTCTTTATCCTCTTCTACCCCCCTGAGTACTCCTTCGGCAACTTCTAAATAAGAAAATATTTTATCAGTTCTAACGTGATTTTCTCCTTCCAACCCCTTATTTACCAGCTTGATTGTGAAGAGCTCTCCTCAACCCTCTTGCCATTCGTCTTGGACCTCTCTTTAAGAAAGGTAAAATTTTGCAAGTTTTTTCCTTATTTTTATTGAGTTTGATTCTCGTTTGTCCCTTGTACCTCCCAGCTTCCCTTTACAATTTTGTAACTTAATCACCTGATCAGGTATGTGCTGTTATATGTTTTTATTTCTTCTTTTACATGATTTAGAATTTCATAATTCTAAAACTAAGTATATTCTGTATAAAAAGTGAGTATACGTTATTCATAAAAAAAATAATATCTTCACTCAAAATTTTGAAATAAACATGCTTTCTTAAGAAGTTGAGCAACACTTACAGTATTTTTCTACAAACGTAGCCGAAGGCGCTGGTAAGCTTGCATCTTGAATGTTTACAGAGCTTGTATTGAATTTTACTGTAGAAATTGGATGAATATTGACTGATTCCCTTTAGTCAGGTCTAATTATTTAATAACATTTATTCAAAACAACTTACGCAGATTTATCTCCTGCATAATAATCTTGATTTCCAAAATCTCGTGAATCTAAAAAAAATTTTTTTTTTAATATCTGATTATGACATTCGTTAAAACTTCGTTTTTTTGACATTCCGTAAAATTTATTGTCATTTTAGAAGTGAAATAAAGATTTTTATTAAAAATAGTTTCGTTATACGTTTTATTATCAATTTTAAAAAAAATTCCTTATTTTTTGGACATATTGTGGTTAGTGAAGAGTTTTGTGTCAAACAAAGGTTATGAGGATTCATTTTTTGGTGAAAGAAATCAATTATCTTCACCTTTCAATAACCAATTTTAGCCGTTTTGGTTGATATTCTTCGTTAAATAAATTGGCCTCTAGATTTAATATAACTTAAGTATATTTGTATTTCATACTGAAAATCTTTATACTAAAACCATAACTAATTTAATCTAGACGTTATTAAAAAAAACTAATGTCTTGAATAGCTGTTATTTATGTGTCGTTGTTATTTAAATTTCTAGAATAAAAAAAAGTAAATAAATGTATTGTTACGTGGAAATTGTGGAGCTTGGGGTCGTAAGAGGATTGAATACATGTGGAAGAAGTTATATGTCTGTTTATTAGAGTATCAAAGCGAAAGCAGTCGCGTGCGTGGTGTTAAGTTCGGAGGCTGATCGGAGAGAGCGAGAGCGGAAAAGCCGATAACGCTCGGGCCCGCCGCCGAAAGATGATCATCATACTCTGTATCCGCTGCTTATGCGCCGTGAGAGGTGAGTCCTGGGCGTGAACTTACAAAGGCTCTAGATACTGTACGTCACATGTCCGAGGTCACGCGGTCATCGTCCTCGATGGCCATACTGGTTTGTGTGTGCGAGTATATTTGAGTTATGTTGTCTGTGAATTATTTGTGTATACATAACTTTTTTTGTTTTCGCTGCTCTCTTTTCATTATTTTTGTATTGTTATATTTTTTGTACCGTTATTATTTATTTAATTATTGTTTTTATTTTTATTTTTATTTATTTATTTATCTATTTTTTAATTTTTTTTTTTTTTAATTTGTACACATCTGATGTATAACCCTTTTTATTACATCGTCGATTTCAATGATCATCGCGGATTGGTTGTGAACTGAACCGGTTGTCTTCTGCCTTCTGATCCTACCCGCTCGCCCAGTAGCACTTGTACCTCTCGTGCGTTAACATGGCCCTCTGGGTTGACAAGTCTTGTAGTACTGAGTTAGTGTTTTTGCGGTTCCTCTCCCGTCCGCCTGTAATCATTCTCAAACCTTTAAGTATTATTGGACCCCCCCATTTTAAAAATCCAAAAGATCCGGCTGCCACTCTTAATGCTATTTCCGCTGCCAACAATGCGTATTCCTTCCAATTTGAGAATTCCTCCTTTGTTTGTACTAACTCGTGTGCCCGTTGGAGTATATCCGCTAGCTTTGTACCTGTTTTTATCCTATCGTCAAGTTCGTGCCCCTGCTTATCGAGCTCTTGTAATCCGTCTCTTTTTATCACTGCTTCTATCGATTCCGATAACATACCTCCTTCAGTCCTTTTCACCTTTTGTATTATATCCTTTAGGTTTATATTTGCGCTTTTAAGCTTCATTTTGCGATTTTCACCTTCCTTTTGTCCTGGATCCAGTCTTGTATGCTTGAAGTGTACAGTCTTTTGCTAAGCTGACTACCCCAGAATCCACCACCTTCAGTGTCTTGTGTTCGGTGTGTTCACGCTGTATGTAGACTTTGTCCTTTCTCGTGGTGGTAAAGGCATGTTGGATTTTTTACAGGGGTAGTCCTCTTCAACCTTCTGTGTTGGCTTCATTTTTGTGCATATTCGTGTTCTTCCTAGTCTTTTAACATAGTTTTATCACCTCTTGCGGTATTGGTGTAAATCTTCTGTCACTAACACTGCTCGCTATGTATTTGTATGTTGGCTGTAAGTATGCCACTAAATCCGTAGTATTTAAGCCTTTTTGTTTAACTGGCAATGATGATATCCTAAGAAGGTCTCAGTTTTCTTTCGTAACCAGTAGTATCCGTATGTAATGTATTATTCTGCCGTTAAATGCCATGGTCGTTATTTCTTAGATTTCTCCGATTTCTTCTTCTGTAGTTGTATTTTCCCTTACTGAGAACTGTAGATCTGGTCTCAGCTGCTCTGCTAAAATTTTTGCTTCCAAAATCGCTTTTAATGCCGCATCTGGTATATGTGGCGTTCCCCGACTCGCCAAGTATATTATGTCCACCGTTGTTCCAAATTTTGTTATAAGTTACGCGGCTAAGTGTTCAAATTTTAATAACCATTTCTGTAACTCTGTTATAATTGCTGAAGTATTCTGCAAACATTTTTAAGTCTTCTTCTGTTATCCTTTCAGCTTCATCTTTAAACGTTTTTGAAGCTATCGTTTATGGTTTCCATATGTTATGACTATAATTTGTTCCGTTAAGTACTTAGTTGTTTCCATTGTGTTAGTTGGGATCGCCTCTACTAGCTTTTGTTTTTTTTCTTTTTCCGCGTCAGTCACAGCCCCCTGCAGCGCTTGCACCGTCTTGATTTGATCACCGATCTTTTGGCCTACTACTGTTTTATACGCCTCTTTTACCCTATCCAAGGCCCTTAGGACTTTTCTGTTGTAGACTCTACGTGTTCTATACATTCGTGTTCCTTTTTCACCGTCACCCTGCAGTTCCATTTTGCTTGCTTTTTCGCGTCTAAAAACGAATTTACCTCCTCGACAATGTCATTCCAATCTACATACCATATTATTTTCCAAGTTGATGCGACTGCTTGGACTGGGCCCAAGCTCTCCACCAATATTCCAGGGTTTCTTTCAATTTTCTCTATCTCTCCAGGTTGCTGTGTCACCGGCATGGTTCTAGCCCTGAAACACAAGATTTGTATTTTTTTTGTCCATACCGTTTTGATTGCTGATCTTGTAAGTCGTCCGAAGGCCATGCTTACGAGACAAGTACACTATTTTGGTGTTGTTGCTTCTGATATCTTATTTTTTATTTGCTTCTTACTCTTATGTGATTTGTTTTTGTTATCCTGCTTTATTCCTTAAGTTCCCTATTATCTAATCACTGGGTTTTTATAACGCATGCTTTCTTGATTTCATCCACGTGTGTAATTCTTATTTCATTGCCATGTTTCAGTTTTAAATTGTGGTTCTTATTTATTCCTACGATTTCGTATGGTCCTTTGTAGTGATCCTCATATTTCTTTTTCGGCTCCTTAAGAACATAGACCATTTCCCCTTTCATGAAAAGTTTTGTGTTGAATTTTTTGTCGTGATAATATTTGGACCTGTACTTCGCCTGAACTTGATTCATGGCTGCTATTGTCCTTAGCCGCGTCATTGTTTTTATTACGTCTTCTACATATTTATCATACGTTTGTTCATTCATTATTTTCTTTGAGCTAGATTGGATTCTGGCTGGGTAGCCCAGCATTACTTCTTGAGGCGCTATCCCCGTTTCTGAGTGTTTTGTCGAATTGTAAGCGCACATGCATATGCCTAAATGATCGTCCCAAAAATCATCTTTATTTACGTATGCCTTAAAATATTCCGTTAATGTATGATGCATTTGTTCTATTTCGCCGTCACTCTGTAGATGGAAGGCTGTTGTTCCCATTTTGTCTATTTTAAATACTCTTGCGAACTCTTCCAACAGTTTGTATTGGAAATGTGCACCTCTGTCTGACAGCATTTTCTCTCGGGCGTCAAAGTATGCAATCTTTTGCTGTTTCTTAAGCCGTCCCTCTTTTTACTGATACAAGAATTATATATTTCGTGAGCCAGTCCTGAATTGACAATATGTGACTATTGCCATGTGCCGATGGTTTGTTCATCGGGCCATAAAAATCAATTGATATTTTTCAAATGGCCTAGCTGGTGTATCTGTTGTTACTAGAGCCTGTTTTGTTCTTACTCTAAAAAGCTTCTTAGATTGGCATGATTCACAACGTAACGCGAACTGACTTACGTCCGGTCGCATATTTCGCCAGTAATAGTCTTTCGCAATTTTGTAGTAAGTCTGGTTCATATCTCTGTGGCCTCCTAATAAATATGGTTATGTAGATAAGATATAATAAGGCTTGCTATTACGCAGTAAATATTTGTATTGTATTCATTTAATGCATAAAATACCGACCGATTTTCATTAAACCTGAGGTTTTTTTGGCATTACAGTAATGCTAATAATTACTGTTATAAATAAAAAAAGTAATGAAATTAAATATAAAAAAAGAAATGAAATAAAGGAAATGCAAAAGAATAAATATAAATAGAAAAATAAAAAAAAAAAAATAAAGGAAATACAAAAAAATGAAAAAAAAAAAGTAATGAAATTATATATAAAAAAAAGGAATGATATATGAAAAAAAAGGGAATGAAAAAAAAAAGATTAAAAATGAAAATAAGAAAGAAATTAAATAAAGGAAATACAAAAAAATGAGAAAAAATGCAATAAAATGAAATATGAAAAAAAATAAAACAAGAAATGAAAAAAAAAGATAAAACAAGAAATAAAGAAAAAAAAACAGATAATAAAAAAAAAAAAAAACAACAAACCAGGGGGGTTAAATGGGTCATGGGACCCACGGTAAGAACGAAGTTCTTTAAACATGACATGAGTATAAAAAGGTAACAAGTAGTACTGTATTTATGCACGATGTTCTCACGAAGTTCAACCATCGTGAGTACTGAACTATTTTTTAAATTTTTTTATTTTATTCGTTTCTCAAGTTTTTGTTTAGTAAACCACATAAATGCAGTACTAACTTTTATAGAGTTTCGTTCTTTCTACGGGTCTGGCGACCCGCTTGTTACCTGACAAAATTTTGTTTTTATACTCATGTCATGTTTAAAGAACTTCGTTCTTACCGTGGGTCCCATGACTCATTTAACCCCCCTGGTTTGTTGTTGGTTTTTTTTTATTTTTTGTTTTTTTTTCTCTATTTCTTGTTTTATTTTTTTTTTTTTTTTTCATTTCTTGTTTTATTTTTTTTAAATTTCATTTTATTACATTTTTTTTCGTATTATTGTATTTTCTTCATTTAATTTCTTTCTTAATTTCATATTTAATCTTTTTTTTTAGTCCATCTGTATTTTCTTGTTACATGCTGGTAAGGTTGTTAAGCTTTTTTGGATCCTTTTCTACAAAATAGTTAGACTCTTTTTGCCTTTCTTGTCGTGGGTTTTCTGAATTTGTTTCTTTCCCGGACATTCGATCCTCCGAAGTACTACGTCTTTTTGAGCTTCTCTCCTTACTGTCGTCTCTCTCTTTCCCATGCTCTGATCCGTTCAAGCATATTTCAATTTCCGCTAAGTTATTGTGTTTAATTTTTGGTCTTTTTTCCCAATTCACTATTATATTTTTTTCAGTCTGTGTGTTTTTTTACAGGAGTGACAGAATAATTCTGTCTTATTCCGTTTAAAGTGTCGAGCTGCACTTGTCTTTTCTTCCTTTGCTTTTGTCCTGTTTGGTGGTCGATGACGACATATGGTGTGCTCGTTTTTTGTACCCCTTTTATCCAGCCCTTCTCTTTCTTTATGTACTCTTATTTATTCTTTAGTGGCCCCTGAGATAAGATTTTCTCTTCAGTTAGTTGTTTCTCCTCAGCTTCTTCCACCGAACACAATTCCACTTCAGTCTTTTTCTTCTTGGGTTTTTTATGTGATAAATTTGAGTCTGATTCCACTACCACTTTCTTTAACTTACCGTCGATCCGTATTTTTGATTTTGCCCTAATTTTGAATATACGCGCTGGTGGGCCATCACTTACAACACCCTCGTCCTTCTCTTGTTCATTTGCCATTTGATACAGTTCTACTCGCGGTAGTTCTGGGTTCTTTTCGCCCTCTTTTACGACTGGGTTTCTTGAAAGAATATCTGGTGCGTTGTTTAAGATATCTGGGCGAAAAACAATGTCAAAATCATAACCACGCAATCCGTGGAACCGAATGTCGGATTTTTTGGACGTGTTAAAATGTTTCAACGGTTTGTGATCCGTAACCACCGTAAACATTCTGCTATACAGATAAGGTCTAAACTGTTACTTTGTAAAAGCTACTGCTAGCAACTCCTTATCATACGTTGGATATCGAAGTTTACTATCCTTGAGGCACTGTGACGCATATTCACACGGTCTATCCTTACCTATCTCTTCCTGACTAAGGATCGCCCCGATGGCATATTCCGACGCGTTTGTTGTTACAATAAACGGTTTACTTATACCCGGTTGTTGATGTTGATACAGGTTCCGAACATAGCGCATCCACTAGTTTTTTAAAGGCCTCTTTTTTTTTTCGCACCATTTAAACTCCGTATTCTTCTTTGTCATTGTAGATAGTGGTCGCGCTATTTTTGCATAATTTTTTATGAATTTTCTGTAACATCCTGCGAATCAAGGAAACTGCTTAATTTTCCTTGTATTTGTCGGTCTTAGATATTTTTTTGCGGCTTCGATCTTCTTCGTGACCGTGTTTATCTTACCATTTCCAACCACGTGACCAAGGACTTTGGCTTCTTCAAAAATTGACATTTTTTCGGCTCTATGGTCATGTTTGCTTTTGCCATTCCTCTATCAATTTTTTGAAGCGTTTCTTGTGTGCTTCGAGAGTTGCTGCAAACACCATGATGTCGTCCATGAGACCAGTTGGCGGAGATTTTCGCCTGTATTTTCCGGGTGGTAGCAATAATTCGATTGATTCTCATGTATTTTTTGCCGTAGAATACGATTATCGTTACCCGTACTTTGTAGAAGTTGTGCTTCATTTTTTAATTTAACAATTTGTGAAAAAAAAAAATTTTTTTTACATTTTCCTTTATATCTCCTTTCCTGTGCATTTTTAGCATTATGCATGTATACAGTTTTTTGTTCCTTACTTAATTATCTACTAAATGAAATCTGGTGCGATATCCCAAGTGCCATTGTTAACCTGCAAATTGCGTTGTAAGTTAAAAAAATGCGTTTTTTTAAACATTTAATATCTCAACAATGAAAATACCTAGGAGCTTGTAATTCTCAGAAAATGTTGCTATTACTAATATAAATAACTGCACCGAATTCCAAAACGATCGCTTTTTAACTTTTATAGTTATTGACGATCAAAATTTTTTTTCGAAGCTTAATTGCATAATGCGCTAAAGTTGCTGTGATCGTCTAATTTTATTTAACTGGTCTCAAAAATTCAAAAAACTATTCAAATTTAATATCCTCTTTAAATTTTAAAAAAAAGTTAATTAGAACCTATTTTATAGCGATTTGTTTAACACTAGTAGTTTTAAACACACGTATAAAACTATATAACTTTTGCAAAAATCAATATTGATGATTCTCGTTTGCACAACTTTGAAGCTGGTATTTTTTTATAAATTAAAAAAAAAAAGTTGTCCTAGCATGCACGGGAGCCGAGATAACTTTTTTTTTTTGAAAAACTCGTTTGGACGTATTATACGTCAAACAGCGGTCAGGTTTAGATGGATTCAAGTTTAATACTTGTAATTTCAATAAAAAACTATATTGTACCTGCAGCGCATCAAATAGTATAAAATAACAATTGTTGAAGTTGACCGTGCGAGAGCCGAGTGCGCCGGCCGACGTGTGCTGCAGAGGTGGGGGGAGCGACTGTGGCGGCGGCGGCTCTCCGAGCGCAGCTCGGCGACAAAAGAGCAAGTGGTTTCAAATCATTTATTCTCATTATAATATCATTTCCTAAGCTTTCCATTTAGCATTTCTTTTCCATTACAGCCCTTAGTATCGATCAGTGTCATTATTGCTTTAATTCTTTCTTCGACACTCTTAATATTGCAGTCTTTTGCCGCATACGTGTCGATTTCTTTATCTCCATCTACGCTTTTATATCTCAATCCGTATTTTCTTCTATTTCTTTTTCTTCTAATTCGTCTTCCTCGGGCAAGCTCACAAATGCAGTCTCTTTTTCTCTGGTGCCGTCCCCCACGTTGCCAGTTATTTCCCTTTTCTTCACTTCTTCGCATTATATTAGATCCACTTTCGGTACTGTGATTCTCCTTTTTTTATTTGAAAAATTCACGCATTCCGCGTATATTTTACCTTTATTATTAGTGCCGTAAAAGTCTCCAAAATGCACATGTTCTTTTACATCTTGAAGTGGCACAAATCTAACTTGAATCTTTCCGAATCCTTTTTTGACTCTTGCATGTATAACCTGCCTGGATCTCGCTGCTATCTCAAAATATTCTGCCGTCTTCAGTGGGGTTTCCACTTAGGCTGAGTGTATTTGTTTTTGCGCTCACCTCGCCATTGTATTTTTTAAACATATCCCATCCAAGGATTCCATCTACTTCGATCGGAAAATCCTGCGGGACTACATGGAAAGTGCACTTCATACCGTGCATCATTGTGTCCACCTTGCTGGCCTCCTGGATGGCTGCTGTGCGCCCACGCTGGTATTTGACACCTGCTCGTTTCTCACGTGTCTTGCCGCGTGTATCTTCTTAACACTGTATTTTTTCTTTTCTTGTTATTATTTACTGTTTCTTCTTTTAAATTTTTTTTTTTTTTTTTTCTATTTTACTTTTCTTTTTATTTCCACTTACACTGCACTGTGGGTGCTTTCCGACGACGAAAGAAAAAAAAAAAAATTTTCTATTATTTTGTCGTACACAACTCGCCACACTTTGAGCACCAAAAATTGGGGGTTGAGTTATCTACAACCTCTTGTTACGTGGGAATTGTGGAGCTTGCGGGTGTAAGGGGATTGAATACACGTGAAAGAAGGTATATGTCCGTTTATTAGAGTATCAAAGCGAGAGCAGTCGCATGCGTGGTGTTAGGTTCGGAGGCCGATCGGAGAGAGCGGGAGAGCTGATAACGCTCGGGCCTGCCGCCGAAAGATGATCATCATGCTCTGTACCCGCTGCTCATGCGCCGTGAGAGGTGAGTCTTGGGCGTGAACTTACAAAGGCTCTAGATACTGTACGTCACAGTATTATATGTATGACAGATAATATAATGTAATTGAATTATATTTTCTAAGACAATAACACAGCTCCACAAAAAAACCGAATGAAATTGTCATCTAGTCTAGACTGCCCATTACCCGTGTATTTTTTCCCGATAAATCCGGATATAGCTTCAGAGTCGACTTATTACTCTGTAGTTTCTCCCTAAATGTCAAAAAGTCTCTAGAATCAAGAAAAATCAGGTTTTTAAAACTTATTTTGAAAAAAACAATATCACACTGGATGAAATCTTACTACTTCTGTACATGTTTAGTCGTTCAGTTGAATTGTAATTTTATATTGAACCTAGTTTTTCTTCAGTTTTTTACTAGATTCCAATAAGTCTCGAGAATCAAGTTAAATCGGTTTTTTTATCGTATCCTGAAAAAAAAACCACATTGGACTATTTGTCTTAACGTTAAAGCATATAGGGTCCTTATGTCAAATTATTATGTTATTTTAATCTTAATTTTTTTCCCTTAAGAGCTTTAAGGTCCCTAAAATCCATTAAAATTGGCTTTTTAGCATGTTTCAATAGAAAAAACTACATCCGATTATATTCCACTACTTGAACGTTCATTGGTTGTGAAATGAAACTCTAGTTTTGGAATGGTTCTTGCATTCGGAAGTGTTGAAAGCCAAGAAGAACGTAGAATGAAGCGAAATTAGCTTTATTTAGCAAATCTACCGAAAAAATTTCTAACGGACTATATTTCACCACTTATACCTATACATGGTTGCTGAATTTAAATGTGGTTAAAAAATGATTCGAGCGTTCTTAAAATATTTTCTCGTAATTTTGAAAGTCTTCAGAATAGAGCGAAATCAGCTTTTTTAAATATTTTTTTAATCTGGCATACATAAGTTTTACTTTAGCTAAGAAAAATTTAGGAATTATCCTGATGCGCTATTTTAGTACAACAATCACTCATCGGTAGCTGTATTAACACTGCTGGAAAAAAGAAGATTTTTACTCCTAGTTACTATCCAGTAGTTTATCCCTGAATTCTAAAAACGGCATAAAGATATCTTCTCCGTATTTTTCCGCTTTTTGCATCACCTAGGATCAACGACGCGCGACGTGGACTGAGTGGGAATATGATCCCTCTTAGGTGCTTAATTAGCTCGAATCCCCTAGCCTCTCACGTTATGGGGTACTTGATTAGCGTTAGTTCCCTTCCCTCTTACGTAAGGATTCTTGATTAGCGCGTGTCCCTTTGCTTCTCATGTTATGGGGTGCTTGATTAACGTGAGTCCCCTTACATCTTATGTTTCTAATGTTACATTAGTCGCCTCCACTTTTAACTTTTATTTTACCGTAACGTTGTCGTTTATTTTAAAAGCTTGTTTATGCTGGTTTTCGTTTGCGTTTTTCACCTATTATTGTCACTTATCTTTTCAAGCTTCAACAGTTATAAGCCAACATGTTTTCATCCTATCATTCTTGGTATCGACGCTTTATCTCTTTTATGTCCTGGCAGAATCGTTCTCCTTGCGTCTCACTGTATGCACCCAAATTATCGGAAAACTTATTAAAGTGTAAATCAAGGAAATGCAACTTAAGATTTGTACTGCAATCTAAGCTTCTGTCATTTTTCATAAACTTGAATAATATTTTGTCATGATCATCGGTCTTATCGTTTCAAAAAAAACTCTCTGTTACGTTTTAAAAACTTATCCATGCTGCCTTTTCTGTTTTGTACATTTTTTTTAATGATCTCACTATATCGAAACATTTTACAGATTTGCAGTCCATCAAATATTCTCTCACTTAACTTGGCATCGGACACATGAGAAAACTTTTTCTTTAGGTATACAAAGCAATTACCTTATTTATTTAAAGCCTCAGAAAATTATTCTATGACACCTTATTTAATCTAATTCAACATGCAAAGGAGGAAGAAAATTGTAGAAAGATCAACCAAAGGTTTGTTTATGACGTTCTGTGAACCAGGATTGAATGATTTTCTTTCGGGCCATTCCTTTTTTAAATAAAGATTATTTCGGTCTCGACTATCTCATTTACACGAGTAACAAGGATTTTTGGTAAAACCTTTTTGTTGACCAAGTATCACGGAAAGAATCTTCGTATCACGACATATTTGCCACTTGTGTCTCGAGTAACAAAATTAATTCAAAAAAGTCACAACATTTAAATACTTTTGTTGCATGACTATTGAGAGTAATAATAGAACTGCTGCGAATATATAATTCTGTTACGTAATAAGACAGCTTTTAAACTCTATTTAGGTGAGTCAATAAATAGTCTCCAGTCCTGGGTCTTTGTAAACATTAAAAAAAATTTTATTCCTCTATTCATTAACATATGTACAATAATATAGTTATAACTTGGTATCTTGTGTAAAATATTTTCTAAATTCTTTCTGTCTATTTTGATACATCGTCACTTTTGTTTTTTCTGTTAACAAATTCTTCGTTTTGAAGTTAGAAGCCAAAATTTTAGAACCATCTTTCAATAACCCCAAGTGTTTTGTTGTTTCTTTCTTACTGCTGATGTAGTCATTGTCACCTTCTTTTTCTGTTTTTTTTTTCACTGCTGTTCTCATTTTCTTGACTTTTTCTGTAACCCTGTTTTGTCTATTAATTGAAATTTTCTTTTTCATTTTCTGGATTTTACACTAATTCGGTCTAAAGTACTTGTACCATGCTTCTTACACTAAGGTATAAAATTTTCAATTCGGTAGATTAATCGAAACCTCCTTCTTGAGTTTGATAAAAGTAACAGTCTTTCAGATCAAGGCTTACTCCATTATGCTTAAATAAATAAAAACAATTTGTTGCTGTCCTCATATTTTGCATAACGTCAAAACATTATGTCACATGACCTACAAATACAATTTGATTCTTACTCTGTTATCTCATTCAACATTTCAAACCCAAAACACTCTCTCTTGTCTTGATCCTAGAGACTTGTTGGCTTTTAAACTTAATACCCCAATTACCCTGTTTTATCTGTTTATTTAAATTTTCTTCTGTATTTTCTGGATTATCCATGAACTCCGTCTAAAGTGGTTGAACCATGCTTCTTACACTAGGGTATAGAATTTTTGATTCGGTGGATTGATTGAAAGCTCCTCCTTGAGTTGGATAAAAGCAACAGTCTTTTAGATTGACGCTTACTCTATTTTGCTGGAATAAAAAATAACAATTTTTTGCTGCTCTTTTCTCGTATAACGTCGAAATTTCATGTCACATGACCCACGAATACAATTCGATGATCACTCTGTTATCTGGTCCAACATTTTAAACTAAAAACACTCTTTCTTATCTTTATTCTAGGGCTTGGTGGCTTCTAAAAGAAAACTAATAGATGCTGAGTTAATTCTAAAACCAGGATTAATTGAATTAAATAACAAATTGTATGCAAAAGTAGTGAAACATAGTCTATAGTAATTTTCTTTGGAAGATATGCTAAAAAAGCCAATTTTGCTTGATGATACGGCATCGTTGTCATTAAAACCTACTCATCGAAATCCTAAGTTTTTAAAACATTTGAAAAATTCAGACAGTTTGGAATAAAATAATTTCAGTTATAACTTTCCGAGGTTTTTGAATATTTAAAAACTTTGAATTAAGATAAGCAAATTTGCATGTCAGCGTAAACGTTGTGGTCAATTTAGCAATGTTGATTATACCGCTTTTACATTTAGTGTATGTTGAACTTTTGATTTGAACAAACCAATTGTCATTATTATGGCTGGCATTGCCGTTTTGTAGGGGTACATTTTTTTAAAAGCCAATTGTCGAGCAGAATATCAATTTTAATAGTAGTGCAAATTGAACATTCCTGTTACATCTTTTCATATTCTATTTGCTGGTCAAGGTTGCGGCTGCTACATGGAATTGACCAAATAGCACTATATATATAATAATATTTTTACCAGAATTAAATATAAAAAAGATGTTTTGGATTTTAATAAATCATAGGGTTTCTAAATTTTCGCAAGATTGGCGGATGGTCTTATTTTTTGACTACTTTCGTGCATCTGCTCTCGACCTCACAGCAATGGTCGATCATGGTAACTAATCATCGCACTATTTTATGGCCATAGAGTACAACCGCAATTTTTTTTATTTCTTTTAGTATCAGTTGCTTAAATATTCTTATCTGTACCTTATATCAGGGCCAATGAGAATCACATACTAGGATTTTAAGTAGAAAGAACATTGGAGTTCTTTTTATCGGGAACAGTAAATAATTTTTTATTTCATAATTTAATGGTGTATGTTATCTGGTACGTGGAGTGCGCAAGCGGGTGAGGCCCCACCATATACAACATTTGGATTTTTTGTTCTACAATCTATAGAAATCTGTATAAAGCTAAGTCAAATTTTTTGTCGTTTTAAATAATAACCATAATGCTTATTTTTCTTCAATTTATTTTAATAGTAACTAAAATTCAAAGGAAAAGATTATTATCTTGTAATAATAATAAATATAGAAGATATATGTGAATGTATATTTTTATTTTAACAGTAATTAACAAAAGATGTCGTTACAGACTAAATTATCTATTTGCGAATTATTTTTTGACTCTAACTGTATAAAAATATTTTTGAATTCTCACGCCTAATATTTCTTGTACGTTCCATTCAAAATAATTGGCTTTGATACGCATTTTTTTGCTTATAGCGTTTTCAAAAATACAAATGAAAAAAAAGTTATCTCTTATCAAAAAATACATGACCGATATCCTTGTATAATGGTAAAAAAAAACGATTGTTAGTACGTTGCCCCTAGGTATCGATTGTAAAGTCTAGTGCGATGATTAAAAAAAAATATTGAAAGTTATTGAACAAATTTTTTGTACAAAGTTTTGCAAAAAAAAATTTTGTCTTACACTTATTACTTAAATTTAATTCCTTGTACAAGCAACGACAGCAATGCTGTCACCCTTCAAAGTAAAAAGATAAACATCATGTATATCCATGCACATATAGAATACGTATGTATACGTATGATATTCTCAGTGTCGGTTAGACACTCGTACGGCCCGTTGAGTGCGTTCACTCGGATTTGTGAGTGAACGAAATTTGTTCCTCTGAAAGCTGAGCAAGCGCTCGGTATTCACTTAGCTAGTTAGGTGTCGACACGCCACCACGTGGCTGAGCGCCAAACGTACACTGTGCACGTAAATGGAAAGTATCTCTAAGTGTTCTTCTAATTTTTTTATTCTGTTGTTAAAAACGTTACATCTTTTTTTTTTTTTTAACAATCGACTTAATTCAATTTGATTTATCTGCTTTAGAAGTTTCTTAGTTACTGATGGATTCATTTAATTCTGTTACTTTGTAAATAATTTTTTGCCTGTCTTCAACGTAAACTGACAGTTAATAACTCCATGACTTTTACCACTCTTTAAAAATTATTTTATCTTCTTTTCAGAATTCACAATATGACTATTAATTAACAGAATCAAAGCATTTGAATATCTACTTTTCAATTTCAAGATACGTTAAATAAACTTTTTCTTAATTCTAAATAATTCATGTAGTAATGGAGTTATATTTTCATTAACAATAATTTAAGAAGGTGAAAGAGGGCTGAATAAAATCGTTAGTTGGGAAAGGGGGGTCAAGGGCAATAAAAAAATTAAAAAAAATTTTAAGATTAATGAAAATTTGCAAAAAATATTAATTATTTTTATAAAGCTACACTGAGAGATTAGTGGAACACCCTCTGTCTTCGCACGGTCAGGTAGAGTCCTAATGTAACTTACGCCTACCGACCCAGGCAGTGGGACAGCTGGCGAGCCACTTTAAACGCTAGGCGGACCACCGTGGTACAGCAGCAGTACTATCTATACAGTACAGCAGTTATCCCGGTATCTAGTGCATGGTCTGTTCCGGTTTGTGGTACAGTGTATGTCCACGACACAAGCTATTTATACTATCTATTAGATAATTTACTTGTATCTTTTAGATAATAATGTATGTATATGATACATAGCACATCAGTACTGGACATATCTATATATACTCTGAGCGCGCGGTGGCTCGGTCGGCTAGGTTGTGGATTGGGACGCGGGGGAGCCCGTGGTTCGATTCCCGGCCATAGTGCGACTTTTTCGGGCAAGTACCTCTGTGATTTTTCACATGTGCTTTTTCACCACGCAATGCTCCTCGAGGAGGGTTAAGGCGACCTTCTCGCAGCAAAATTGCCTAATTCCCCCTACCCCCCTCCCAGTGATGGGGGGCCTCCCATCCCTCTTCCCTTCCTTCTCCCAAGTGCTAAGTGCCCATAGTAGTGCCCTTATTAAAAGGAGCCGGACGTAGAGCACTATAATATAAAAAAAAAAAAAAATCTATATATACTGTATAGATGCTACCTGTGCGTTACTCGGTCACGTATATCAATAAAAAGGTTACTCAGTATATTGTAACGCGTTGTGCACTATGATATTTTTAATGATTACGTATTTATGAAGATCCTGAGTAGTTCATCTTTTTTGTAATTAATTTTTTAGTCTCAGAAATCGAAAACAAAAGCAAAAAAAAGCTAAAAGAGTGTCGATTTAAAAAAAAATGATTTTTAAAGTAACGAAAATTCGAAATGTTTTACATTATTTCTTAAAACTTTTTTACATATTAACCTTATAACTGCATTTTATGAAAAAAAATTATCTCTCTAAACTGTAAAATAAAAATTTTTATTCAAACTACAATAAAAAAAAAGTTTTAATTTTTAATTTTTACGATATTTAGTTCATATAAAACTGTATTGTAAATTATTATAATGTATAAGTTACCAGTGTCATTTACAATAACGTAATAAGCGGCAAATAATAATACAGAATATTTACTCCTCGAATAAATTGATCGACCTTAAAATATACCATATTATTTTTAATACATTTTAAAGCGACACGATTCATAAACGTGCATACATACAAATGGATTCAATAATATGCATATATACATCTCTATATGTATGCACACATGCTCGTTACATACACATATGCGCGTCGAGTATGCATTATAATATACACGTATGGCAGAAAGGCGCTTCCGTATGTATTATACTCAACGCGCGGCGCGCCAGCTACTATGAGTACATCTAATGTACTCGTCAATAGCACGTTAATAGCACCATACTTGTGGCACACTGCTTGTGCTGCAAGAGTGGAGCGCCTGGCGTCCCACTCTGGGTCGTCTCTCGTCCCAACGTACGTGGAAGCTCAGCCACGCCACCTGAAGGACAGAGGGCGGTCCACTAATCTAAGAGCCAGTGAGGGGCTTGGTGAACGTTTGAGGTAGGGCCATTTCAATGATCCTCCTTGCGACTTACAGTATGGTTGAATTAGCTGAACGAAAATTCTGATTAGCCCGAAAAAAAAAATAGAATAGTAGTTTTAATGTGTTATAATGAATTGACACATAATTCAACAAGAAGAAATGTCAGTAAGACCCCCTCCCAAAAAAAATGGAAAAAACGCCAAAACATGTTTTTCACGTCTAGACGAAAACCGAAAAATCGTTTATAAGAAAGTGTGCTGTAAAAAAGGTGTGCAATTGGAAGTCGAACAAAATGAGCCTATTAGGATCAAATTGGTTTAGCCGTTTTTTCGTAAATCGTAAAAAACTGCCATTTTGAGCCATTTTTTCGATATTCAATTACTCGCATAATATACAATATTTAGAGCTAAAATTTTAACACAAGTCAGATATTACAGCACTCATCATACACACAAAATTTAAGCCTTGCTGGTTGTAAACTTTTCGTGAACCACAGCCAAAAACCGAAATAAGGAAATTTAGATTTGCGCAAATTCACAGTAAACAAGAAGTCAAAAAAATTTGTACAAAATGTGCAAAAGAATTTTCGAGGTCGAAAATTTTGAAGACATACGAAACTTCACAGTTTGTAAACTTTTAAAGTACAACTTTCTTTGAACAAATTTTTATTCTGTTATACGAATAATTTATTTTGCTTTATTTTTACAGGATAATAATCTAAAAAGTTTGACAGCCATACTAGTGTAAGGCTTTTTCTAAAAAAAAATATCGAAGTCTTTTGTGCAAGATTCTAATTGATTTGCTCAATTTAATCCACACATCAGCTACCCAAAAAACGCAATTATTTCCAAACTATCAAGCCGGGTCAAACCCAACTGGACCTGTGATTTCACCGTACATGCAACTTACTCTTGGAAAATTAAACCAACTTTAAGATAACTGAGTTAACTTCGCGGAAAAACCTTAATGGAACAACGGCTAAACATATAAGTCGAAGTTAAAGGAAATCGGTGTGGAATGGAGAGGGGTGGGTGAAGTGATGCGAGGTGGAAGAGGGATAATGGAAGGAAATGTTATGAAAAAAAAGAAACGAATAGCAAGGTATTTTGAGGGTATTGTGCCGGGGATGGTGGGTGTTGGGAAGGTTAGAGAGAGTTGGAGGCTGAATTCCGTTGAAGCAACTACATAATACAGTAAGATATATCTATACCGTTACGAAGTTCGCAGGGGGGAGTAACACACAGGGAAACAGGATGTATATCTCAGCCCTACCAACGGATTTACTGACCTAACTCATGTGGCTTGCGGACCCTCAATTTCACTCCTCGTCTTCTAGAGCAAACTTATTCCCCTGGAAGTCTCACCTTGTTGTGTCTCTCGTTTTGCTGGTAAGAAGGTTTGGTGTCACGTGCGTCGTGGGTATGAAATGTAGCTAGCCAAGCAGCTTATGCAGAAAAAGAATGGTAGTACAAGATTTGGATATCAGACAATACACACATTAAGAAATAATACAAGAATGATGAAAGTCATATTTTGTATAAAAAATGGAAATAATATTCAACTAAAGCAATTAGGCTACTAATACTAGAAAAATAATGTGTGAGTCAGTGTGTGTGGTCACGATGATACGCTATCGTGACTGCCGTCCTATACACGCTAAAACATCAAAGTTGTACGCATCTTTAATCGCAAGCAGGCTCCGCTATCCGGTGTCAACAATTGTGGCGTTCGGTGTAGATATTCTGAATCGTTCCTCTCAGCCTGTCGTCCCTAACCTCTTTACCTATAACTTTACCAATAACCTCTTTCAATGTTCCGGCGTTTGCAGACTCACTTCCTTGCTCTTGTACATTCGCTCCTCAAAACAAGTCTGCCTTTCGTAATTTCTCTCTCTTCTTTGCTTCGCTTCTTTTTTCAGGCCCCGCGAACACTTACCCGCTGCGCTGTTATACCCTCTTCTAGATATTGGGTACCTCCTTACCCATCTCTATAGTCGTGAGGCACATGGATTCTGCGTTCACCCGGGTATGTCACGTGGAAGAAAAAAAGAAAAAAAGAGAAGGAGAAAAGAAAGTAAATCCATGAGCCTTGAATGTAAAGGAAAAAAAGAAAAGTTTTACTCTTAGAAAACATTAAGTACAAAAAAAATTTAATTAATAATAATAGTAAGGAATAATAAAACTGATAACAAAGAAATAAGAAGTTAAAAAATTATGTCAAAAGAAGGTACAAAATAGAACTAGAACAAAGTGAAGGCGAAATGTCCTAAGGCAATCGATCCCTCTTTCTATTCACTCGTTTCCATAAGTAGTGTTCATGATGGCAGGGACACTTTCTGACATCCTTGATTACAATGAACCCGGACCACCTGCAATAATATTGTCGGTGCTTCGTGAAACCGGGATCTAGCACGGTATCGCGTAGAGTATCTTGGGCCACCTTCCGTTTGCATTGTGCGCTGGCTCTCAATTCCTCTGCGTATTTTTGTGCTTTCTCTTGGGTCAGCCTGACGTTCTCCCAGTGAAGTTCTTCCTCTTCTTGAGCCAATCGGGCTTAACGGAACATCGTGACGTAGGCATCGAGTTTGTTTCAGACCTCCTGGAGGTGGACCTCTATTTAGTGCGTAAGATCGTTAGGTCCGTACTTGGTGATGAAGTTGACGTCTAGATCAGATAACGTCCCAGCCCGTTAATGAAATCAGAGCACGTCACGGTGGCTCTCTTTGGCCTCCCTCTGGATTCGCTTTCACCTTGCCTCCAGGGTAGGTGCTTCATCCCAACTGCGCTTTAGTATGGGCTTCTTTTTGGATCTTGCTGCCACGTCAGAAAGTGATGTGAAACTTGGGAAAAGGTCCTGTGTGGTATTAAGTTCCTACCTAGAAACTCGGTCTGGGTCAGGGTTTCTGGGTTCCTCCTTATCAGTGATCTCCTTTAAAGTGGCGGTTAGGACATATTCTTGCTCCTGGTCTCGGGACTAAGAGTACCAAGAGTAAGTGTCGAAGAATTGTACAACTAGGCGCTTTGCAGGGCGTTCCAGTCCAATGTTGAATAGGTAGCTGCATTGTATTCACCCGTTCTCGTAACAGTGACATGGGAACATAAAGGAAACAGAGAAGAAAAGAGCATTTAGTTTCAGGTACCAACCATGCGAACGCTAACATTGTAATTCTACGGTTGTCTAAGCCGCCTGAGGCCTCTTTGCGATTAGGTGGTAGCCCCTTAAAATTCAGTCCTAAGTTTTGTTTCTACAGGTGCATTTAGGTGTCCTCGTCTACGCTTTACAGCGAAACAGCACAACTTTCCCCACCTCGTGAATAGATATTCTCAAACTTACTTTTACTCTTAGGTAAGGGCCCATAATATCAGCCGCTACGACTTGCCACGGAACGGAGATGGTCCTCCTTTTAATTAACCTGGCTGGTAGCTTCCATTCCACCTTCGTTGGCTTGCACTCGATACACTGTTGTACGTATTAAGCGACATTCCGATAATAACTGGGCCAGTTGTATAGCCGAGAGACCCTTGCAAAGATCTTTCCTCGGCCCAAATAACTAGACGTTGATTCTCCGTGTCACTCCTGGATGATTTGTTCCTGATGTCCCTTTAAAATGACCAGTTATCAGGCATCCTGTTTGCCAACAATGCTGTCGAGCTTGGGGTCGGGACGGTAGTTGTACAAATACCCTCATACGATCTTTCACCAGGAGTATGGTTTTGGTATACCCTCTACTTTACCAAATCATTCCTGATACCAAGAATATTTTTCCGCGGGTTCTTGTCTTAGTGCGACAATCTCTGGGGTTTCATCTCCCTCAAACATCCGTGATAGGGCTGGCACATAATTAATAATAGGACATCTGGTACATAATTATGGGCCTCTTTGTGGGGCTTTACCTCGAAGTCGTAACTTTGGAGTTCTAAGACCTATTGGAACAACTGCCCGGTGGGGTTATTTGTAGTACACAACTAACGTTAGCTACCATGATCTGTAATCACTTTAAAGTGAGTATTTCGATACATAGACGGAACTTTTTACTCGCGCACAGGACGGTTAAATGCTCTCATTGTTTTGATTCGCTAATTCCAGCATCTTTTCCTCGTCATTATAACCTGCAGTAACACGGCGCTAAGACTTATGTCTTTGTGAAAGCCCATATCTTTGCGAAAAAAATTTTTCAATAAAATCATGTTTTTTCAAAGCTCTATATTTCAGCGACGCTCGCATTATTATACTTTTTTTGAGCTTGAAATTGTCTTTAAACGTTGTAGTTATGTTGTTCATTACTGTGCGCTTTTTTTAATTAATCGGTAATTGGCAAAAAATCGGGTATTTTTTAAAAAGTCTAAAAAACGTTTTTTCTTCAAAAAAATTTTTTTTTTTTTTTTCATTTTTGACAACAGTATCGAATAACTGGTATTTTTATAAATTAACGAGAAAAACAAATTTTGCGCATGACCCTTCGGTGCCGAAATAATTTTTTTTTTTTTTTTTTTCAATTAGTGCCCTCATCGTTACACATTAAGGACTAAAATCTTTAACGTTTTGAGTTTAATATGTGCATTTCTTACAAAAAAATACTAGTACAACATACTTGCTTTCTATTATTTAGAAACTTAACGACAAGCAAAGAATACTTGGGGCCCACTTCTTCGCTGGCAGTACCGGTGTCTAGAAATAGAGGGACTGGGGTGAGGACGCTGTTTATGCGCATAGATGTGTAAAAATATGCTCTTATTGTACGTGCCATGTCGTAGCTTCAACTGCACCTAGAGCCTTTAAATGGTCATGTCTCTTAAGTGTTATAATGTGTTTTAAAGAAATAGTTTAAATATTGACATTGTTTTATAAAATAGTAACGAAGAAAAAATTCTATGTACCAATAGTGCAGTCTGTCTTTTTTTGGCTACGTGTTAAATTTTTACTTCAGAGATATAGTTAACAAAAATACGTGAAAAATGAGCAATTTCCCGTGAAATTCTAAAAACTGAAGTATAACCAACTGGCGGACTGGGAACCCTCAGTAAATGGGGTCCGAAGTGTGTCAAAAACGGTTTTTCACACTTTACTCTTTTTAGAGTCGTCAAGTTAAAAAAAGTTTCAAACAAAAGTTGTAGAACTGTCGATTACAGATCGATCTGTGCAAATTCAATGTTAATAAATGAAAAAACAAATTTGTTATTCGCAAAAAACTGAAAAGATTCTGTTTTGTAAAAAGCCCATACCTTTGCAAAAAAAATTTTTCTAACAAAACTATTGTAACGTGTACTAACGTTGCTACTAAAACTTTTGAACATTTGGTTCTTAAATTATTAATGACTTGTTTCTTAGTTTGAAAGAATGCATTAAATTTATTAAAATTAAGTAACGTATAATGTAAAAAATGAAAATAATATATTCCTGAGTTATCACTTAATAAGTTATATATATAGTTGTGAGAGCTTTTTTTTCCTCATCGTTACTTTCAGCATACTTCTCATGAGATTCAAGTTACAAAAAGGCTTTTAAAACTAATCAATTATCAAGTACCCGGTCAATACATTTATAAAGCGAAAGCCAACGTCTGGTGGCTAATTTTAAAATTTTTTTTGTCGATATTTCTTTAAAAATTTGAAATTCTTTTAAGCTCAAGCATCTCTGTAAACTATTAGAGAAGTATGTAGCAATCGATTGTAGCAAAGTCTGGCAATACGTTGGAATTTTGGAACAACTTTTTTTTGCAACTAAAACTGACAAATACAAAAAAGCAAAGTGACATGAAGACCTTTATTTTTTTAAATGGTACAAAAATAATTTTTTGAGCCGGTCATGATACTAGCATTGTCACATACCAAACTTGCTTTATTGCTCAGAGAAATTCCATATTTAAAAAAAAATGTTTTAAGTGCTTGGAACACTTCTTTTGCACCACACAATTTTGCGTCCAATTGAATTAAATGTAATAAATAAGAAACTATGTTACCCGTTTCATGATTGAAATATTAAATCGCAATACAAAAAATTTTTTTAAATGTAATATCTGTCAATTCATCGACTAAAATTAAAAATCTTTGATTTTTAAGAGTATTCACTACGTTTTGAAGTTCACAAGCGCCAAAAACATTTTTTATCAAACTTGCACATTTGTCCCTTTTCATGCCCATTTGCTGTACAATTTTTGTTTTTTTGCAGACCTCGTATATAAAAAGTATCAAGTCATTTACAAAATGAGTTGGCAAGTTATGTTCTGCTATGAAGACGGATATTTTCAAGTAAAACTGTTTTACTTGAGAAATTATATCACTAAAAGGAGAATCATTGTGGGGAATAACTTTTTGTTTTTCAATATTTGCCAAAGTTTGATGTTTTTCTGTTGCAACGTACTTGACCAAATCTTGCCTGTTGTAGCATGTGATGTTTATACTACAAAAAGAACAACGAGCAGGTTTTTCAACATTTGTATTGCAAAACATCATGTAAAAGCCAATCTCGAAACAAAGGATCTACTAATCACGCTAAAACAAAAATGCAACTACTCTTTTTTTTTTTTTTATGATACATCAACATCACTGCTCTTTTTTAAGTTTCGCTTCAAGTTTTTATTCGCACTGGAAGACATGATTTCGGCTTTAATACCAAAATATTCTTTAATAAGTACATTAATAAATGCAAGCGCGAATAAAAAAAAAAAATTGTACACAATTATCTAATCAAACAGTGAAATAAACTGCTTTACGAATTCGCAAAATTTTATTCTGCGCCAACAGTTAATTCCCGACGTATTATGCACGATACACAGTATTGAACGCTCAGTACATCAAAAGTTTACTAATGCTACGTTACTAATGTACGTTCAAAAAAACATACGTAATACTTTATTACCTTGTAATATCCAAACCTGCTCTCTCCAAAGGCAGACGCTATAAGATAAAAGACATAGCTCTCCACGCTGCAGTAGAGTATTGCATGCATGTATACTTAAAAAACAACGCATGTTGCGAAATTAAAACAAACAACCTTCGCAATTGCTTCGAGTGAGCCTCGATTTTCACGTGCAGCTTTTGTTTTTGTGCTGCCTGTAAGCGCGCCTTTTTTTTCTCATGCCGTGCAGTAGCTAATAATAACTGCTGTGTTTTTGAGGATTGATAACTAATGATAGGAACGTATTGTCATCAATGTATACATAAATCTTTCACTGTAATGTATACATGTAGTGTAATACAGCACAAATTATCTATAACTGAATCAGAGTTACACAAAATTTTATTTTAAAAAACTGTTCATTTATTTATAAATATTTTCATAGCTACTCAATTTTTTTAACGAATTTTCAGTCCAAGTCGTAGTTTAATCACCCCTTTCTTAGTGATTCAATTATTTTTTAATTTTTTCTTGAAAAAAAGAATGTGCCCCGATACTTACCGCAAGGTGAAAAGAAAAGAGTACCTCTTAATTTAAGTATTTTGATGGCTCTGATAATTCATATTAATAATATTAATAATAATAGCAATAATATTTATTTTAATATTCATATGAATAATAAAAATAAGGATAATAATAATAACATTAGTAATAAGAAAAATAAAAATAATAATAATAATAATAATAATAATAATAATAACAATAATAATAACTATGACAATAATAGAAAATAAAAAAATGGCATGGTCAGGAATCGAAGAGTACCCAGCTACGAGTCAAGCGTAAGCAAAACGCTTAGCTCGCTCGACCATCGAGAGACATGGGTGGCTGCGGTCAAAAGTAATATGTAAGAGAGAAAAGTGGGTGGGGATTGAGTTGAAGGCTAGGAAAGGGGGCTCCCCTAATCCTACCTGCCTGGTAAGAGAGAGAGAGCACGGTTCTTCTGCACTTGCGCTAGTAGCCGAGAGCACCTAAGAGAAGCCTTGGGTATATCGCAACACTGGTTTGGTTGAGGGGGGGGGGAGAGAAGATGCATTGGGACCCTTGGCCACTCCACTTTTTGCTTTTGTTTCTTTCTCAACCGTACAGTGTGGAGAGCACATGGTTAGCAAGCCGTTAGTGTTTTGACTTTATTATTGTGTTCTTATTGTTGTATTACTCCGAAATAAAGGTACGTTGTAATACTGTTTTTTGCTGCTACGATAACTTTGATTATTTTTTTTACTATTAATTCTACGAATTGTGGGTGCTTCATTTGTCGTATTAAAACAAATGCTTGTTCTGCATGAGTGTGACCTTAAAAAATGTATTTTTTCTGTGCCTGTGTTGACTTTTAATCGCATTACTCGTGGGGGGTGAAGTGTAGTACAATTTCATATCCTTCAGTAGTGCGTGATACGTTTGACTGTGCTATTTGTTGTTTCCTGCAATTATACATAGCTCTTCTTATCATAAAATGCTTGAAGAAATGTCGGACAAGAGTAAAGAGTAGGACGAGCTGCATCAAGCGGCAAACTCGGAGCAGGGGACGATGGCAGACCCGGAGTACCTGGAGTTATGCAAGGCAGGCAAGCCAGCGCAGCCAGTGCATACATGCCTTATTTGCGATCAATCCATAGAAGCTCGGCCAATAATTACGGTGAAGTCAGAATCAGTTAATAAGCTGATTAATTCCAGTAAAAAGCGGAAGGGCAAGAAATTCTACAAGTTTAGACGGTTCACGTCTCTAATGTTGTATAAAATTTGTCACGTACTGTACAATAGCGATAGGGGACATAGAACGGCTTAGAATCTTTTGGATATCAAAAAAGCTATGCAACAAAAAGCTGATGATGCAGTAGCATCGTTCGAGTTTTCGTGCTGCTGCTTCTTTTAGGAGAAGCGAATTAATTTCCTCACTAATAGACAAACTAATTGGCTTGTCTCTTATACTAATACGCTGAATATTTTATTACTGGAATCACAGGGTTGCGAAAACAATATTGTTAACATCAATCTAACTAAACGGTTATCTTTTTTTTTGGAGAACAATATACCTGATACCCTCTACCACATTTACTGTTACAACGCGCTTTATAAATTTAAACCTACTGATTTTTCTGATAAGTGCTGCTTTTTTGTAATTAACTATATTCTAGATAACTCAGAGGATTCGCGATTGTCTTTAAATGATATTTTAGATAAGTACGAAGGGAACGTCTCGTGAACTTCAAGCATGAATAAGTACTCAATAAGCAAAATTAAAATTCATTTTGGAGAAGAGCTAATTATTTATGATACAAAAAAAAATAATATACTGTGTTTTTGAAATACTTGCGATGAAGTTTTACAAAAAAATGTTTTGAAGAAAGTAAAAATAAAAAAAATTCTGAAGAAGAGCATGTAAAGATCGTTAAGCAGGTGACTGAAATTATTTTAAAAGACATGTGGTCTCAAAAGTATAATACTTCTGTTAACAAGTCGCCGAGTACTTTTTTCGATAACGTGGAGAACTGCATTCCTGAAACTTTGAAAGTATTGTTAAACATTTTGATTTTATCGTTCAAAAGCAGGAAAACACATGAAAAAACCGTGTCCAGGCTGTCGGTCATATTTTGATTTCAAACATGCGGCCTCGTACTTTCTTACCCTAATCCTACTGGGACTCTTTTCCATGATTCATCAATATACTTGACGGATGAAATACGTTTCACTCGATGGAAGGGATTATGATGATCACACCGTCAGAATCTCTCTGCTCCGAGAAAAATGTTCTGCGTCTAAAATCTATGCCACCTGCGTCTGAAACGAAAAATTTGATTTTATTTATCTGATGCACTTTTCAAAAAAATGTAGCGGACTGGAAACTGTTGCTGTGGAGAGTTTAAATGCAAGTAGTCCAAAAAACGTCTTATGCAAACCATGAAACAATCTAACAATTACTTGACCTCAAAGATTATACCATTGCCCATCGTTAATGCCCCCCCCCCCCAGTAAGTATGATTATTACCGTTTTAATTAAAGCTAGTTATCGAACGAAAGCGCAGGTTCGAGAAATATGCGTGGTCACGTTTGACCAGACGTTGTATTTCAAAGCAAATAATATTGTAACCTCGATTGATCCTATGAATGATCCATTCAATTTGTTGTCTATTTTTGTACGGCTTTCACGTGTTCATAAGCTTTTTAGGATCAATAGGTTCTCTAATGGATTGCAGTCGGCTAAAAGAAGCATTTTCGACCATTTACGCTGAAAAAGCACTCACTGGCCATGCCTTTTCGGGAGCCGTTTGACTCTACATTCTTGTTACAGCAGCAATAGCAAATATAATTTTTTCGAACATTAACGTTAACGCCAGGTACACCCTTGAAAATGATAGGATTTGTAAAGTATTAAGTACAGAAACCAGCAAAAATGAAGTTGTAGACAACGAGGCATTCATTCGATTCACAAAGAAATTTAATCAACAGCTTAAATCGTTGGAAACGCTTGGGGTGACTGCGCAACTGTAGGTGCAGTACTTTCATTTAGTAACCATCGTTAAGTGTTTTATTGAGGCTGAAAAATGCAGTAACTGAGATCTACACTTACAAACCGTTCGTGAAATGATTCCGTATTTTCGCACCTCAAGACATTATCTGTATTTAAAGTCAAGCCACCTACATCTCCAAGATGCTCTAAAATTGAAAGATAAGTTCAATAAAAGTGGCTACCTTAAATTGACAAATGGTGGCTAATTTACAAATTACCGAAGTGACAGATCTTGGGCCAGTATTTGGTCAGATATGACCATAGAGCAAGTTTTAATGAGATCTATGTCATATGCTGGTGGTACTACGAACAGATGCGGTACGTCTGATAGTGTTTTGTCGAAGTGGATTCTTTCTACCATTATTTTATCGAAAGTGTACAATAAAGTAGAGGATTTCTGCAGCGTCAACTATGTAATATCATAGCAGCATACGGAAAGCAGTAACACCGAATGTAGCGCGATTTATAAGATCTGAGTAAACTTTCGTCTTTCTTTTATACTAACGACTCCTTTCCCAATTGAGTTTCCATATTATCGATTTATTCCGGGGTCATCGGTGACGATTCTCTCAATTGCCACAAAGCTTTAACCGTAAAGATGACTGTATTAAAAAGATGCATTCGAAATAATTTCGCTAAGCTAAAAGCTCAAAAAAAGAACTAAGTTGGAACGCTTCGCTCCGCTAGCCTCTATGTTGAGCTCCACGATACTAAAGTCTCTATAGACTCTCTACTAATTTTCCAACGAATGTCATAAGGGAAAAAATCAGATGAAGACATGAAAGCTTACTTGATATACGAACTTGTGTCAGTACCTCTCTCTTTGTTCAATGAATATTGGATGCGACGAACTCATAAATCTACATTTTGCGAAAGCTTTGGCCGTAAAAATGCCAGCAGAAAATACAAATGACAAACCCGTTTAAGATGAAGGCTGATTGATCTCACTTTGATCTCACCAGTGTGGACGTGATTCCCTCACTTGATAATTTATACACACTATCGTTGACGGAAGTTGTCTATAGCACGCATACGTTACTCAAAAGAGATAAAAGAATAAACGAGCTTGATGCGTCTTGCTCCACAATGCATACATGGATGAGCTGCAAAATAAGGCTGTATTTACGTATGACTCTGCTGGAGAAAATGTCGAGCCACAAACGCAGATATCGAGTGTAATGTAATATCATACTTTTGATCTCACCAGTGTTGACATAATTCAGTCACTTGCTAATTTATACACAATATCGTTGACGAAAGATGTCCATAGCACACTTTTTTATGTTACTCGAAAGAGATGAAAGAATAAACGTGCTCGATGCGTCTTGCTCCACAATGCATACATGGATGAGCTGCAAAATAAGGCTGTATTTACGTATGACTCTGCTGGAGAAAATGTCGAGCCACAAACGCAGATATCGAGTGTAATGTAATATCATACTTTTGATCTCACCAGTATTGACATAATTCAGTCACTTGCTAATTCATACACAATATCGTTGACGAAAGATGTCCATAGCACACTTTTTTATGTTACTCGAAAGAGATGAAAGAATGAACGTGCTCGATGCGTCTTGCTTCACAATGCGTACATGGATGAGCTGCAAAATAAGGCTGTATTTACGTATGACTCTGCTGGAGAAAATGTCGAGCCACAAACGCCGATATCGAGTGTAATGTATACTTCTGATTTCACCAGCGTGGACATGATTCACTCACTTGCTAATTTATACACAATATCGTTGACGAAAGATGTCCATAGCACGCTTTTTTATGTTACTCGAAAGAGATGAAAGAATAAACGTGCTCGATGCGTCTTGCTTCACAATGCATATATGGATGAGATGCAAAATAAGGCTCTATTTACGTATGACTCTGGTGGAGAAAATGTCGAGCCACAAACACAGATATCAAGTGTAATGTAACATCACACTTTTGATCTCACCAGTGTGGACATGATTCACTCACTTGCTAATTTATACACACTATCGTTGACGGAAGTTTTTCATAGCTCGCGTACTTATGTTACTCGAAAGAGATTAAAGAATAAACGTGCTCGATGTGTCTTGCTCCATAATGCATATTATATGGATGAGCTGAGATATAAGGCTCTATTTACTTATGACACCACTGGAGAAATATCGAGCCACAATGAGTCAACAAGAGCTCTAATATTTAGATAGTCGAACGATAAAATACTTTCTTCGTGGTAAAGGTAACCGACACATATAAAAAATAAGCCTCTATATCATGTAGCTCTCATATATCCTCAAAACATATACCAAGAATAAAGACATGAGTAAAGTAATCTTTAAGATATATAAAATATAACGATTAAATATCTTGTACACTTCTTATCTTTATGATATCTGTAACCTATACATATAATAAAATAAACTCTTATGCAGCTCTCACATATTCCGCAAATCTAAACATACATAGAGACTTAAGGCATAAGAAAAATAAAATAAGGGGTATGATTCCTTTGGAGAAGGCAGATGATTTGCTACCTTCGGATGTTGCAAACCTCGGAAATAACGCGAGTGAGCCGTCAAAATGATTTTCGTTCTTGTTTTCAAATTTTAAATTTAAACATGCTTGAAATACCTTGCTTAGTACCAGTGGCAAAACGAAAAGTATTCGTTTCAGATACCAGTGTGCGTTATGCGCCGGGCAAACCACGAGTGTTCTCAGTAGATAAGAAACCAAAAATTGTATTACCACTTAAATATAAGGACTATGAAATAGACGATGAGTTTTTTTTTAAGAAAAAAAACAATTGTGAGTGACAATAGTGCCAAAAGTGATAGTAATACAAATAACATTAAAACCGAAGAAAATGTAAACGATGATGACGATGATAGTATTGATAACGATGAAAGTGTAAACGATGATGATTATAATAGTGTTGATAACGATAAAAAAGTAAACGATAATAAGGGTGATAGTGTTGATAACGATGGAAATGTAAGCGATGATGATGATTATGATAGTGTTGATAAAGATGATCATTTAAAAAAAAGAGAAAACGATCGGGAACCTAGTATTTCAGTGAGTGGCTTACCAAAAATCTCTTTACCATTAAAATATAGATACTTTAGATTAGATCATGAACTTCCCTTTAAAATAAGGAGTGTAACCGATAGTAAAGTAAGTGGTAGTAATGGTGACAATGACATAAATAAAATTAAAAATAAAATAAATGAAAACGATTATGATAATCATGACAGTAATAATAACGCTGTGACTGAAACTGACTCTATTATTTCAGTTGGCGGTTTGTCAGTTATCTCACTACCATTAAAATATACGTATTTAGGATTTAATCATGAGCTTCCTTTAAAAAAAAGGAATGTGGTTAACGATAGTGTTGATGGTAGTGATGGTGGTGCTAATTGTGAATCTCTAGTTTCAGTATGTGATTTATCAGACTGGTACAGTTGACCAGTCGATACCACAATTGATGTTAGCGATGACAAAGATTATCATAATAGTGGTAGTAACAGTGAATCAGTATTAAAACAAAAAAGTATCGCTGATGCTAACTCTGACAAAACATTTAATGGTTTTAGTTTTTCGAAAGACGAAGAAAGTGCACAGTTATTTTCATTACAAATGATAAGAAATCCAATGATGATTAGACTTGTAAAAAGAAAAAAAAACTCGTGCAAGGATAAATGTTCTTTGTGTCAGCTCAAATATTATAATCCAAATAGAAAGAAAGGATAAAAGTGGTGTTATTATAATGGTTTGAATGAGTAGTTATGCAGTCTCTGCATTCAAATATTTAAATAAGTGGATCGCAGTAATAGTAATCAACGTCATCATCATCATTATCATCATCATCATCATCATCATCATCATCATCATCATCATCATCATCATCATCATCATCATCATCATCATCATCATCATCATCATCATCATCATCATCAACATCATCATCATCATCATTTTATATGATTATCAAAGTAATTATTGAAATATTTTAATAAATTCTTTTAGTTATCTTTTAAAACTGTTCTCATTACTCTTTTTGTCAAAATTATTCTAAATATATAAAAATACGCATTTTATATGTTTGACGGTAATTTTATTAATAAAGAAATATTTAAAAAGTATTTTGTCTGAAAGCTATTCACTTTTACTAATTACTCATGCACACTTTGTTATTATTTCAAATAAATAAAATTTAAAACCATTGGGATCCTTAGTTGATATGAATACTTTATTAGTATAGAAATGCTTAATGAATATCTTAATTATTTTGTAGTCAAAATAATTAACTTATATTCTTAAGATTAACCATATGATTTAAATTTTGTAAATCAAACTTAAAAGCAAAATATGTTTTATTGATGAGTTCAATGAAAAAGAGACAATATTTTTTCTACAAACTAAATACTTTTTTATTCAAACTAAAAATGCACTACAATTTAAATAGTAAACAATCTATTAGAATAAATAACATTCATCCATTATCCATAACATTTATCTGAAATGTCAATCTTGACTTATTTATTACCTCATTTTGAATTTTGTATCAATTTTTTGAGTGCATAAGTATTACGTAAGGCGCACTGGGCCAGCATATAGTTTTATGCTTTATGATTAGCACAAAAGATTGATCCATCATACAAAGTGTTTAGCGCTAGGCACTTAAAATCTTTGAGATTATGAATTGGGCTGAAAACCAATTTTATTAGTTTAATGATTTGTTTGCCAGTCTAAAACTTGAAAACTTACCATTCAGGCAAAATTCTAGCCAACCACTTAGTTTTTTCTAATCCCTTAACATATATCTCATCACTCATGTTGATGACTGATTGTATTGTATGCTGCACTTTATCATCAGATATTTTTTCCGATCTTCAAAGTATTCCATGAAAGTTAGTTTTCAACCATAATACTTGGTACATGTTTGTCTTAGATAAAAATATCTATGGATAAGGAGATTTAAAAAGAAATACCAATGGTTTCGCGTCGGTCTTAATGTTCAATATGGCTACCTCTTTGAAAATGAAGTTATTTTTGTTAATTTGGTAACTTTAAACATCGACTATAAATTTTCTTTTGTCACTAGTATCTGCAATCGTTTTCAGATTACACATTAAACAATCTGTTTTCATTGGTGCAGGACCATCAATTTGATTTCTTTCTGTATTTTAATGATCATAACAACATAAGTGTTCTTTCATATCAGAGTCGTTTTTTAAGTTTTCACTTAGAGCTTTATATATAGTATCTATTTGAGTGCCAAAGTATTTAAGAAGAACTTTCTTTGGCAACATATGCAGATTCAAGGAGTTCACATGAGGTAACATGTCATTAATGGCAGCCATCACGTTACTGACTAAAATCATTCACTTGCGAGTGTATACAAATAATTGCGACATAGAATACAGTGCTATAGGAACAGTGGAGAAGGGTATATTTAAAAATTAGCACTATACATCCTCCCCACTATTAATACTGTTGACGTTATGACTAACATTTTTCATGTCTTATGGAGCTGGCAAGCTCAGCTTGGAGGACGCAAAAGAGAAGAGCCTTCAGTCAATGCACCATATATAGTATAGGATAGTAGACATAAGCATTAGATGGCATATATATTTTGCATGTATGTAGATGTACTATGATAACTTCCACTGACTAGACTCTCTCTTTTACGCCCTCTGCTGAGTTTGCCAACTTACTAGTCTGATATGCGTAAACATAAAACCCGCGTCGTAGCATGAACCTTCAGTTTTTTGAAAATTATCAAAGAGAATTAGACTTGTCTACTGAAAAAGTGAATCATGTTTACTGCTCAGTATTTTAAAGATGAGGCAACAAGCATACATAAATCATTTCAAGAAGTTATAAAAAGTGAGAGTGATATATACACAAATTAAATGTTAAGTTACTGCTACACAGTTCTTCAAAATGCTGATATTTTTTGCAAACTTCAAGATTTAACAATATCAGATAAACAGGAATTTCAAGCTGCTGTGGCTTTGATGAATACTCTGATGCAACGACTTTACGATCGATCAGAAATAATAGAAGCGATTAAACTATTTGAGAATGAACCTGATTTTTTTGAACACTCTCGGCTAGTAAAAGTTGATTACCATAAAGTAACACAAGGAGTAGGAATCTCAACAGCGATGCCAGATACTATAGCCACATCATCCTGTAAAGATGCATCAGTGGATTGGGAGGTTATTAATAGTGCTTTCGAAAATCAAATAAATACGGCTTTAATCGTGAATCGCGAACATTTAGATCTTATTATATTTGCGGAAGACGCTCCACAACAATTTGTTAAGCGAATAAAACAAACTCTGGACGAATATCAAGCGTTAAAAGTGAATACAGTGGTCGCTGCTGAGTATGTGAAAGTGAAAGATGAAAATAAAATTGTTGATATTAAATATTTTAATATAAAGTCACAAGCTATTTTTCAAACAACTGATTTGTTTGAATGGCTTATGATGTAAGTACAACAACCAATTGAAAAAGATATAGAAGATTTTCAAGACAAAAAATCTGATTGGTAATTACGTTCTATATTAAATTAAGTCGTAAACATTGATAAACGTAATCTTATGAGAGGAAGTTCTTATATTGAATTGCCAAATTGTATTTAAAAAATGAACAGGCTTGTATAAAGGTGATAAATAATGATAATCAATGCTTTAAATTGGCTATTCTATTAGCGTTGCATCCAGTGCAGAATCATGCATATCGTATCTCCAACTACACTCAGTATGAAAATGAATTGAATTTTAATGATATTAAATTTCTAGTACACCCAAAGGCCATCAAAACATTTAAAAGATAGAATGACTTATCAATAAAAATTCAAATTTTTTGAAAAAAAAAAAAAAAAAAAAAATGTATATGACGTTTTTCCTTGTCATGTAACTTTTTAGAAAAAAGATAAAAATGTAAATCTTTTGTTGGTTGAAAGCTTTTATTTTGATGAAAATGAAGAAACAGAACATCAAAAAAATAATGTACATGTATGCAACAAATTTCACTACGTATGAATAAAAAATCTTTCTTACTTGGTACACAGAACATTCTCTAAAAAATGTTCATCATTTATATGTGATCGTTGTTTCCATTATTTTTGGACAGTACAAAAATTACTAGCACATGAAACTGATTGTAAGAGTATAAATGTTTGTAAAATGACACTTTCTAAAAACAATAATTCTAAAAACATACTATAATTTAAAAACTTTACTTATAAAAATCGTGTACCATATGTAGTATACGCAGACTTAAAATGTTTGTTACAACCTGTTGAGCGTGATCAAGTTTTTCAAGAGCACAAGGTATTTAGCATTGGATTTTTTATTAAGTTTAGTTATGATAATCGTAAATCAGAGTACAAGAGTTACAGACAGAATTGTGAAGAAGATGAAGCACCTGATATGTGGTTTGTAAAGAGTTAACATGCTTAAGCATTTTAATTACAGTACTTATACGATAATCCATGCAAAATGATTAATTTGACCACTCAAGAACACGAAGAATTTTGTAGTGCCCTGCTGTGTCATATTTGTAATGAGTCTTTCAGATCAAAAGCAGAGAACGTTCGAGATCATTGTTACTTTACTGAAAAGTAAATATTAAACAATGAAATATTACTTTATGGTACTGTTTGTATTATGTAGACAATTTATTATGTATAAAATATATTTCAGGTATGGAAGTCCTGCTCACAATAAGTGTAACCTTCATTACATGGACTCAAGAATAATACCTACAATTTTTTATAACTTAAGTGGTTATGATTCAGATTTGATTATAAAAAAACTTTCAATGAGCTTTCCAGGCCAGGTGCAACTTCTCCCACGAACAAAAGAAAAATACATATCTTTCACTAAGTATGTTGAAGGGACCATTATAAATCTTCGTTTTATCGACTCCTTTAAATTCATGGATTTTTCCTTAGATAAATTATCATCATATCTGGATACTTTTGAAATGTCAAAACGAATATTCATGAACGATGATAAATATAGTGTTGAGCAAATCGAATTATTAAAGAGGAAAGGTGTATTTCCTTATGACTATCTCTCTTTATTTATTTAGCTCCAAGAAAACAGTCTTTCCTCAAACAATTATTTTTATAGCAGTTTATACGAAGCTCATATTTCTGATCAAGAGTATGAACATGCCATAAAAGTATGGAACACATTTAATTTTAAGAGAATCGGACAATATTCATATTTAAATTTGAAGACAGATGTTTTGCTACCTGCTTAAGTGTTCGAAAATTTTTGAAACAATTGTCTTGAAGCATATGAATTGGACCCAGCTTATTATCATACTTCACCTGGGTTAACCTGGAATACAATGTTAAAATATACTAAGGTAGTGATTGTGCTTTTAAATACATAAATTTTTTATTGATAAATCTTATAAATTAGGACATTTTGTCAGATTTAATTGGAATTACTTACCGATATTGATATGCTTATGTTTATTGAACGTGGTATACGAGGAGGCATAAGTCAAAGTAGCAATTGTTATGCCAAAGATGATAACCAGTATATGAATGAAGGTTATCAACCTAAAGAAGATAAGAAATATCTTATGTATTATGACATCAAAAATTTATACGGGTGGGCTATAACTCAACCATTACCTTATAGTAGTTTTAAATGGACACAAAATTTGAATCCGGTGGGTATCACAAACGTGAAAGACGATGCTGAAATTGGTTACATTCTCGAAGTAGATCTTGATTATCCAGAAACGCTACACAATGCACATAAGGACTTACCATTTTGCGCTGAACACAACACATCTGTAGGATCCAAACAGAACAAATTAATGTCTACTTCATACGACAAAAATCGCTACGTCATACATTATCGAGCACTTGAACAAGCATTAAAGCATGGTCTCTGTTTGAAAAAAATTTTTGGAGTATTGGAATCCAAACAAAGAACATGGTTAAAGGAGTATATAGACTTGAATAGTTTAAAACGCCAAAATACGAAAAACGAATTGGAGAAGATGTTATTTAAACTGTTCAACAACGCAGTTTACGGAGAGACGATGGAAATGAGCGAAAACATGTTGATGGCAAACTCGTTATTAAATGGGAAGGACGATATGGTGCAGAAGAACTTATTGCTAGACCGAACTTTTATAGTTGTGATTAATATTCTGTTCCACGAAGCTCATGTTTGTTGTATGCTGACTTAACTAAATCTGAAATATAATACTATAAATAATATGTTTTTATACTTTCAAGGTCATGCGTCATCGTATTTTCAAATCTCGCTGATCAGTTAGTTAAAATTAATGAAAGGAAGTTTAATATTATGTTCTCCGGGACTCGCGTTGACTGAATGCTGACTCAGTTGAAATATGAAACTATAAATAGTGCTCTACTCATATTTTTAAGCTCATTTATGATTAGGCATTAGAAAAGTGATGATCATTCATAATCGCAAAGGCTTTGGAGCAATAAACACACTTATCAACAAACTGCCTGTAGAACTGCACATACCAGGAAATCAGTATTGCGGACCAGGAACTAAATTAGCCAAGAGATTAGCTTGTAGGAATCCAGGTATCAACGCATTAGATAAAGCTTGTAAACAACACGATATACACGTATAGCCTATTCTCAGAATCGAGAAAATATCGCAGCAAGAAACACTGCTGGCAAGATTCTCGCTGAACAGGCGTGACAAAGATTCAAAGCCGAAGACGCTAGTTTAGGGGAAAAAGCTGCTGCTTTTACCATTACCAACGCCATGAAATCAAAATCCAAACTTGGCATGGGATCGTTTCGTAATACGAGTTCTAGTAAAGTGAGTAAAAATAAAATAAAGAAATAGAAGAAAATCACTTTGAACAGCTTGATTCGAAGTGTCTCGAAGTCTATGGTTTCAAGTAGTTGTGCTCGGAATCTTATTAGTTCGGCGTTAAAGGGAGCGCTGAAGGCTGTGAAAAAAGTTGGTGGCACGAAAAAAGTTGTAATGCCTCGAGTATTGCCTACACCACGAAAAATTGGTGGCTTTTTACCATATCTTATTCCTGCGTTTGCTGGCTTAAGTGCTTTAGGTGTTATTACTAATGTTGCAACTGGAGTTATCGAGGCTATTAATGATGCTAAAGTTGCTCGAAAACAGCTAGATGAAAGTGAAAGGCATAATAAAGAAATGGAAGCTCTCTTAGTTGGAAAGGGGCTCTTTTTTAAACCATATAAAAACGGCTTAGGGCTACATTTAAAATCTGAAAAAAGCTCGAAAGATAAAAAAAAAAGATTCCTAAGTAAAACTGCCTTACCGAGCTTTCATAGACTATTATCTCATGAAGTATGCAAAAATTTTGAAAATGCCACATTTTCGTGAAGTTTTTGTAAGAAATTCTTTGCCAGCCGATGGCCCACGTTTTTCCGAATCAACAATAGTCAATCTCGATGATAAAGATGGTCCTGGTACTCACTGGGTTTCCTACAGAAAACGAGGCAATAACGTGACGTATTTCGACAGTTTTGGTGACCTGCTGCCACCAATTGATCTAATGCTATATCTTGGTGTTAATAATGTCAAATAAAATTATTAGAGGTACCAAGATTCTTGTACATCCAATTGCGGTCATCCTTGCTTAAGCTTTCTTTGTAAAAAACTCTATCGTCAGACTGTATAAACGTATCTCAATATCCAAAGAACATTAGTCATTGAAAAACCGCCATGAAAGAATCATTGACATTAAGTTTATTAGGAACATCATCTATTCTCGAAGTGCAATATTTTTCATCTATCGAGTTGTCATCAGCTAATAACTACGTTCTTGGTTTAGTGGAACTTTTAACTTTTAATTCAATTTCAAATATTAATGAGGGTAATAATAAATTTTTCGTAGGCGATCAAGTGGTTGTTTTTCTAACTAGCAGCTACGGAATTAAAGATATTGAGTCATTTCTGATCGATGTATTACAACACGACGATAAAGCTATTAGCATCAAACCAAACAATAATACTCTTCGCAGCGTAATAACGTGTAGTCATACTATTGATTTCAGACCAAAAGATTCTATAGACCGTCTTTTAGGCTCTACTGAAAGAGTTTTTAGAGATACCACTACTCATAACTTGAATTTACCTGTTGCTATTCTCAAGGTTAATACATTAAGAGATGAGTGCAATGTCACTACTGGAGCCTATATAAACAGAGAAAAAGTTCGCACCATTCTAGAATTTTCACCAGCCGTACCACCAGGATACAAGATTGTTGAAGTTCCATCGCAAATAGTTTATTTACCCGTTGCTGTGAAAATAATAGATCATCTTCAAGTGCGCATTATTAATCAGGACGGTAAGTTGATTAATTTTTGTGGTGAAGCTATAAATATACGACTACACTTGAAACAACTTAACTAAAAAATGGGCATAGTGTACAACAACAACAACAAAAGTAAAGTTGGACGTGGTTATGAAAATAAATTAACGAGGGTAAGAATAATTCGTCATTTACGAGCCTAAAAAATTAGACGAAGCTATAAAACTCAACCAAAATGGATGAGACGGATCAGTTGTCGACAAATGCCCAAAGCGTTAACACGTCAAAACGTGCAGTTCTTAAAAAACTTTGGCCTGAAAGTAAGAGCTCCTGATGGCAAATAACTTGTTCTTTCTTTTGCTGTCTGCAAACAAAAAAATGCCAAGATGGAAGAGATTCTCAGCATTCAGTTAGGTGTCGTGTTCGATGAGTCGGTTGCACACTACGAGATTCATGCACATTGCGACCCCACATTGCATTTCATAACAGTGATGAGATTCGAATCTTGATTCAACATTAAGATTTATGTTTCTTACCTTCTCAAAGTTCCCTACGTATTGCTGGACGTATAACAAATAAAGAAGATGGTGCTTTGTTAAGAACAACACTAGATAACAATGCCATCTGCCATATGTTTAAGGAATAAAGATATGAACTGAATGGTATAGAAATCGACAAGTGTAGAAATGTTGGATTAACAATTTGAATGAAAGGATGGATATCCTTCTCTCCCAGTCAAAGTTTAATGCTTGAAAATGCTGGTTGGATTGACATTGTAGAGAAAAAATCAATTATCAATGATCATTCTTATTTTGAAGTGTCAATACCTTTGAGTATGATATTTGGTTTTGCTGAGGACTATCGCTAAGTTTTGGTTAATGCAAAACATGAAGTAATTCTTACAAGATCAACAGATGATGTTAGCACCGTTATACAAGTAGCTAACAATCAAAATTTCGAAAAGTATAAGATTACATTGACTCTGATTAAGTGGCTTGTGCCTTACATAACTGCATCAGATAGACAAAAAATTCAAAAAAAAAGGAAAAAACGAGCCTGCTTCTAATGCCAATCTCGTTGATAATTGTAATATAAGCAATGTAAAACTTTTCTTAAACTCCCACTATTATCCTCATGAAAATCTTAATCTTGATATTAATAAAAATCAGTTTTTCATATTATACGATATGTATGAAAATTTTGAAGCAGCCAATTACGGGAAAGAACCAGGACCTATGTTAAATAAAACAGATTTCATCACCCACATGCCTCTCATTGTAATTGACTGTTCTAAGCAAAATGAAGCTTTGAAAAGCGCGCCAGTGGACGTACGCTTGGAGTTTAAAGCACGAGAGAATTTCCCGGAAAATGTATCTGCTTATTGTCTGATTCTACATGATCTTATCGTAGAGTACAATCCTATCTGTGGTGACGTAAAAAAACTTTTTTAATCACATCTATGAAATTGAAAAATTTTTGCAGTCTTAAACATGATGAAGTACTTACTAGATATGCAGGGCTTTAAGAAACCTGGCAATGATTACGTGCTTAAAGAGTCGGCGATTTTTTTACTTCATGGGAATGATGAGCCACAAGTATTTCTTTTCAAGCCACCATTTCCTTGGCGCAGACTAAATAATAAATACAAACGTGAGAATTTGTGGCTTGAGCTGGCCTATCATGGATTAGATTGAAAATCAGGTGATGTTGACTACATGGAAATTGGTAAAGTGCTTCGTGAAAATCTGAAAGATGCAAAAAAGATTTTTGTAGTTGGAGAATTAAAAATAAAGTGGCTTGAAAGTTTTAATTTGCAAGTTATTAATATAACTGATTACCCACCATTTGAGCTTCCAATATTAGCTACTGCATGTCCCTACCATAATGGTGCACATAGATCCATGTGTGCTGTCTACAATGTAAATCGAATGAAAAAATTCTTTTTCCGTATGGAGTGGGAAGATGTCACTAACTGTGACGAAGAGGTGAAATAATAAAACCTGAATAGAAATTTGCTTTCTTACAAATAAATAAAATTATATAAAGCTTTATTTGAAGTAGATCTATTAAGCAATCAACATCAAAATGGGTCCGTACTTGAATAAATCGAATAAGTTGGAGGAAAGCAGCAAGAGTTGTCATACCAAAGACGATGAAGATAGCCGGAAACCTCTTTTTAAGAAGCACGTTGAGGCATCTCAGCCAAAAGTTAAAAAGAATTATTATTCTGAAAATATTCGCTTATGTCCCAAAAAAAAAGGATATGAAATAATTTAAAATACGTAATATTATTTTGTAAAACAATTGGCCCTTACAGAGCCATAATTTTTTTAAATATTTATTCAAATTTTAAATAAATGTATTAAATTTAAATATTTTATTATTATTTAAGTAACCTTTCCTCGAGTCTAGCACGTTTATTCTTTCATTTTTTTCGAGTAACACAAGTACGCGTGCTATGGACATCTTTCGTCAACGATAGTGTGTTTAAATTAGTAAGTGAGTGAATCACGTCCACACCGGTGAGATCAAAAGTATGATATTACATTACATTTGATATCTGTGTTTGTGGCTCGATATTTTTTCCAGCAGAGGCATACGTACATAGAGCCATATTATGCAGCTCATCCATATATGCAGTGTGGAGCAAGACACATCGAGTCGAGCACGGTACGCTGCTAGTAGGTAAGCCTGACTGGCCTCGTAGGGAAATACGAGGCCAGAGTGGCTCCGTATCCGTAGGGGGATACGAGCCCACAGTGGCTCTGTGTCCTAGAGGGATACGAGGCCACAGTGGCTCCGTATCCTAGGAAAATACGAAGACAGCTAGCCCCGTATCCCCCTAGCTATAGTTCTCACTTTTTTTGTTTTTGACGGCTACCCGGACGAGGTTGGTACGAAATATGTAAAATGAATGTGAAGACAGTTAAAAAAAACCGCAGTAAAAATTCAGTTTGACTTAAATACTACCATAGTACATCTAAAAGATAAATTTCTGTCGAATGAAAACAATAAAAAAAAAAAATTCATTCTATTTTTAAGTGCCAAACTATAGAAAAATAAATTCTCAACAAAAGCTGCTAAGGAAGATGCTGATAGTCTAATTATAATCACAGCGATTGATTTGAAAAGAAAGGACAATGTTGTAAAAATATATGGCAAAGACACAACCTATTAGTCTTATCAACACAGCTTGCACCAGATAAGAATAAGATACACTTTAGTAAGACGCAAACAGTGTACAACAGAAGTAGCTTCAAATATCTAAGCTTAAAAAAGTATATTGCTTTGCTGTACACAATCACTGGCTATGACATGTTTTCTTGTTTATTTAAGCAGAGGAAAAATAAATTTTTTTAAATATTTGACGATAAAAAGGGCAGTTGCCAAACTTCAATTTTTTCTATAATGAATATTTATACCAAGTTATTGCGAGCGTTAGATGCGAGTTCTTAGGGTGCTTATATTCGAGTTGAAAAATAAAAAATACCTCAAATGATGTTCATTATCAAAAATTGAAGGAATTGGCATCCAAATCGTCCTTCTATTTGGCAAGCCTACCACTGACAGAGGGAGCAGTGGTAGAACGTGCATACGGCTCTTATTCGTAGTTGCAAACTTAGCTCGAAAAGTTGTGCAAGCCAGAGCAATGGGGTTAGACTTTTAATGGTACTTACTTAATGCCAAAAAAAAGCGTCGATCAGATAATACCTGATGATATTTTAAAAACTTTAGCCTGTATATGCAGAAGTGGGTGTAAGTCAAAGATCTGTAGTTGCAGGAAACACGGTCTGAAGTCCTCAAGCATGTGCTTAACGTGCGATCAGGAAAACTGTTTAGATATTTATACAATTGAAGTAGTGGCTAATGCTTTTGATGATGAGTTGGACGAAGAAGTACTGAACGAGTCTTGTATGGGGATGAATGAATCACAGACCGATGTAGATGACGACGACGAATAACCAATACATACAAATAAAACGCGCTAACTGAAGCCGCGTATCAGAGGGCTCTCGTACCCTACAGTCAGGTCTCTGAATCTTTATACATGTTTAAGGAGCGTGAAAATATTGTGCCACTTTATTTTTTCACTGTGGTTTTGTGATGCATTTGTAATAACCCCTGTAGCTGTTATTTCATTCGATAAATTATCACCATTGTTGTCATATGCTCAACACAATATTTATTATATATCAAATGTAACAAGCTCGTCTACATATTCAAAGGTTGCACCTACTTGCTCCGAGACGATGCAGAGGCTGGGGCCTCTGTATCAGGTATTTGACAAAAGTTGTGCAATGTAAACAAACAGCTAAGAGCATACTGACATGCATATATCTGTTTGTAATTGGCAGGCCCATTAAAAGAGACTGGAGAAGGAAATCGTCGTTTTCTCTCTAGCATGTTAATTTTAAGTAGCCACATGGTATGAGGCCTTTGTTTACTTTTCAGAATTTTCGTCAAATATCTGAAACAGAGGGTGCAACCTTTGCATCGACCTGGAGCGTATATGAAACACTATGTTCAGTTATACTCAAATCTATACATCGAATGTTGACACTGTTGACTGCTGCACTTACTGTACACCTGCACGTATATACACACACGTACACACTTATTGCTCTCTCTCATTCTCACTTTCTCTATCATCCTGCAGTCAGCTGCTTCTGCTCGGTGCTGATATACACATACATGGTGCTCTTCAGTTTCCACTTCTGCTATTTTGCGCTGTTTCACTCGTGCGCAGTCGACTTTGCTCGTAGAGCATGATCTGATACATCGGCCTTAAAATATACCTATGTATAGCGTAATGCAAAATTGGCTTCAAAATAAAAATTTTCCCTCCCCAAACGGAAAAGTCTCGGTCCCGCATGAAATGTTTTCATATCAAAAAATTCTTATGAACCATTTAAAAAAAAGATTATAGCAAATTGAAGAACAAATTAAGAATATTAGATAAAAAAATAACTGTTTGAAACTGTGAAAATTTTTTAATTTTGGACATCAATCTTCTTTGATTTTCATAACACATACTTACCGAAGTAATAACTGAAATCTCTAAGATTTAAATAGGAAGCAAAAATTTATACAAAAATTTTGTAATATTACTTTAGTTTAATAAAAGTATTCCAAAGTCAACGTTACAGTAATAATTCAATTGTAACTGCTCGTATTATGATCCACCTAAACATAATTAATAATAATAATTTTATTGAAATTTATGTTATAAAGATATTTTAAGAACTTTGTTTCAATAATCTACATCAAGTACTATGAGTAAAAGAATATGCTTGTCGATTTGGCTTTCTACTAAAAAGATATAATACTCTGTTAAGTCTGGACTTTAAAGTAAAGGGCGAAACTCGCAACTTTGTTCTACAAACAAAGAAAACCAGTGGATGCTGGGTGCTTGGGTACCCAAGTATTAAGTTATGCTTCTATAACATTATATGACAAACAATATTTTTAGAACAAAGTTCTTTATGTCGCGTACTCGGGGGGCTAAAATTTTAAAACCAACAGATTTTTTTTTTTAAAAAAAAGTCTCTTCCTCTCAAGTTTCTCCCCTTACCCTTTACCCCCTCATCTGCTGTTCTCTACACACTTCCCTTCTCCCCACTATACATGTATATCTGCCAACCGTCTCGTACTCTTCTGCACACCTTTACCCACCATTCCCCCTCACACTCCCAAGCAATTAATTTTTAAACAAATTTTAATTTTATTTTCCCACAACAATTTTTATTTGATTTTGAATTTTCTTCTTTTACAATTCAAAAAAAAAAACAAAAAAAAACACTTTCCTCTAAAGAGATTTGAATCCTCGACCTCATGCATATGAGTCGGGTACCTTACCCGCTCTGCTACGATCGCTGCCGACTATAGAGACTCGGTTTCTTGTAATTATCGTGTGGTTTGTAACTATAATATTCCATTTTTATATAAATTCACGGATAATACATTCAATTCATGATAAATTATGTATTTGTTTTCTAAATAATACATCGAAAAAAAAAAAAAAAAAAAAAAAACCTGTAGAATAGAGTTAAAGAACATATTAATGATTTTTGAAGGCGCTTACAATATCACATAATCACATGAATAGAGTAATTTATTAAATCAATCATAAATGAATTATGTAAGATCATGATATAAATATATTTCGAGTTTCATATCATTTTAATAGTTTTTAAGGGCACTTATTTTGAATTTGATGAACAAATAATAGCACAATGTCATGGAGTAATTATATAAAAATAAAACAAAAATTGTATCAATGGGCTATAAAATCGCAAAAAAATGAGTGAAAAAATAATTTTTTTTTAAATTAAGGAAATGAAGAATGAAAATAAAATGAAATAAAATCACAAAAGACATGAATAAATACAATGGAATGAAAATAAATGGAATAAAAAAGGGAATGAAAAAAAAAAAGATTAAATATGAAAGTAAAAAAAGAAATTAAATGAAGGAAATAAAAAAAAACGAAAAAAAATGTAATAAAATAAAATATCAAAAAAAAAAAAAAAAACAAGAAATGATAAAAAAAATAAAAAAACAAATTGAAAAAAAAAAAAAAAAACAAATGAAAAAATTATAAAGAAAATTAAAACAACAAACCAGGGGTATTAATGGGTCATGGGACCCGCGGTAATAACGAAGTTCTTTAAACATGAGATGAGTATAGACACAATTTCTTAGGTAACAAGGGGGTCGCCAGACCCACAGGAAATATGAAGCTCTGTATACGTTAGTACTGAATTTATGTTGTTTACTAAAAAAAAACTTGAAAAACGAATAAAATACAAAGTAAACAATAGTTTAGTACTCACGATAGTTGAACTTCGTGAGAAAGTCGTGCATTAATACAGTACTCACGAAGTTTAACTATCACGAGTACTAAACTATTTTTTTTTTTTTTTTATTCGTTTTTCAAGTTTTTTTTTAGTAAACAACATAAATGCAGTACTAACGTTTACAGAGCTTCAATCTTCCTGTGGGTCTGGTGACCCCCTTGTTACCTGAGAAATCGTGTCTATACTCATCTTATGTTTAAAGAACTTCGTTCTAACCGTAAGTCCCATGACCCATTAATACCCCCTGGTTTGTTGTTTTAATTTTCTTTATAATTTTTTTTATTTGTTTTTTCTTTTTTTTTCAATTTTTTGTTTTATTTTTTTTGTTAATATTTCATTTTATTACATTTTTTTTCATTTTTTTGTAGTTCCTTTATTTTTTTTGAGCACAAAAGTACCTTCTGTGAAACAATATTGTGTACGACACTGGTGCAATTATCGTGGGAATAAATATTTGATGAGTTAATGATTATAAATAATATATCATGGCACAACACAATAAAAATAATGTATAGACTGGCCAGTACAAGACTGTATGCTTTCATCGAATCTTCCGGTGATTTCAGAAAAACTTTCTACAGCCTACGCTGATTACATCTGTATCGTCACGCTCACATCTATCACATACGATCCAACTCTCATTCTTCATATATATTTAATACCCAAAATATAATTGTATACAACAAATTAAGAAAAACCAATATGTAGTAGAGTTTTCTTCAATAGGGTAGTATTACATGCCAGTGAATGTCCCTTCAGGATGTTCATCACACTTGGATTTTTTTGACAGATATTATTCAGACGGCACCCGTATATTGGAATAGCATAAAAAATACCCTCAAAAATTGCATCTTGTTTGACTGTGCAATTATTTTACAAATGTTAAATTTAAAAAAATCGGTATTTAACATGTAATCTTATAAAAAAATAACGTTAAATGGCATTTAAATGATTTGTAAAAATTTCCCAATTAAGAGTTGCTTAAAATAAAAAAGAACAATGTGGCGTGGTGATTTGATGTGGCGCCATGTAGTGTAGAAGAAACCAGAAGTACGTCAAGGGGGACGAGTCGAAGGAGGATAATCAAGCAAAATTCACTTCCTTCACACTTTTTCTCAAGGTCAAAATCTGAAATCATTGATTTACCCTCGCGCATAACGTGCCTAGAGAAGTATAACTTCAAAAACTTAATTTTTGTTCGTCAGGAACAAAGGCCATATTTTTTTTACTTACAGTATATTTTTCTTTTAAATAGTTGACTCGGCGTTGTGGTGTTCAGTTTCACTAAGTGGTATGTCTTATCTGATAACTAAATAAATTTGGTAAAGCCGAAGATTATCGATTTTTACAAATAATATAAATTATTAAGTTTCTAACTCGCAATTACAATGTTTCAATAAATTATGGTTTTCTTGACTAACTTTTATGATCGTTGGTTAGCCGCTGCTTGCTCGCACGCAGTCACAAGATCTTACAAGATTGATCGCAACGATGATTCTTAATCCTACTCCAGAGTACTCGTGGTGATGATAATGAATAGGCCGCTGCTTTTAACGTTGGAACCTAGGTTGACGGTCCTTTCTTTCTTGTTTCTGTTTTATTTACTTTTTAGGTGAGTCTACTGGCTTGGTTTGCTCGAGCTTTTCTCGCACATCTTAATCACCAAACTAAGCTATAGTTTCTTCAAATACATGCTTTTAACACGTGAATTAAACATCGAATTAAGTCTAACATTCGCTTAAAAGATGCAGCAGAACTTACTTTCCAATCTTTATAGTTACTTTAGAGCACTTAATAAAAGAGGAAAGGTGTATATTAGTTTTGCGCAAGGAGTTTTTATACTCTTAAATTTAAAGATTACACGCCAGGTTAAGAAGTCAAAACGACTAATCAGAGCTTAACCCAATTACTCTCTAATTACACGAGCATAGTCGCAATATTTATGCATTAATTGATGGATAAAATTGCTGATCTCTCGGATTTCACATTTAGTAAAAGTTGCTGTCGAAATTATGTACGATATTTCTCAAGGGTAAACACAGTGAAGACTGTTGAAATTGTTGATTATTCTTATTTTTGGATGTAGTATTGCGAATTTGTATAGTAAGATTGTTTAGAGATTCCACGCGTAGTTCGAGTTTTGCGATGGTAGCTTGTTTCAATAGAAGTAAGTTATACGTCACGCGATTGCAGAAGCAGGTTTGCAGCTCGATGTATGAAGATCGCTGAGCATTCGCTTTTATAGTATATGACATAGGGTGTCACAATTTCGTAAAAAATAATGCCTGTCATCTTAAATCCACCACTTTGAGTTACTATTAGTGGGTTATTCAGGAGCAGTGTAATTTTAAAAATAATTCACTTTGCAATTTTGTTACCAAATCCATGCAAAAATGGTTTATTGAATACAATTACAAGAAAACTAAAAACAATTTCTGATTCTTAATTTTTTTTTATGTGAGGAATCGATTCCACAGATTAGCTTCAGTTTATCTCAAATATTAATAAAATCAGATTCAATTGAAGAAAATGCATGTTGATCAGAATTCCTGTGAAGGCGATGTGTCATTCAAAAATAGTAATGGTTGACTTCTTAGATTTGCTATTTTGAATTATCATTACTACAAGCCAAGTGACTTCTGTGATTGTAAAATCTTTTTATCTTATATTCATAAGATTGGAACTATTCAAATAATGTTTATTTTACAGGCAGACTATGTTTAATGCATTGAAGGATTGTGCACAATTTTCTTGTGCACAAATTTTTTTGCACAAAATATCGTGCACAAGCTAACAAATAACGATCACACAACGATATCAACATTTTTTTGTCTACAGTATTCAAGCCAAAATAGAGTAGGTTTGTTAACGGACAATATTTAATCTTGATACAAACTGCACAAAATGTACGTTGATTTTGGCACAAATATTAAGCTTGAAAAAATCTTCACAAAATGTTTTGTAGTCTTTATTCATAAGCTTTTGCGAGATATTTTGTGTAAAAAAATTTGTGCATAATCCTAATGTGCATTGGACATAGTCTGCCATTTCCCAGTAAACAAAAATCAAGAAATCGTACAATTGTAATTTTTTTAAATTTTTGGAATCTATTTTGATGACTTGGCCGCAATTTATTTTGAACATTCGTCAAGTATAACTGAGTTCTCAGAAATACATAACGATCAGACATTTTGCCTAAGAGGTATAATGTTTTATAGTAATAAGAGCTGTTGTCATAAATATGCCATTTTAAATAGTTAATATTAGATGCTACGTGATGACTGTGACTCTAAAAACTTCTTATTCCGAACTTTTCTTACCATGACTATGCAAAAAAAGTTTGTTTTACTATAAATCGCAAGAAACATAGGAGAAATCTTAGGTATTCCACTTTTCTAAAGCTAGGACATTATTTTCACGAATTGGCAACAGTTTTTCTAAATTCTTAAACAACCCTTAATAAAAGTAAAGTTCATATCGAATCATCTTCTTGTTTGGAAAATATTTTATTTTGTAAGAAATTTGTCATTTTCAAACATAGTGCAACTGGGGTGACTTTTCAAACATAGTGTGGCTGGGATGCCTTTTCAAAAAGTCTGCTCTTGAAACATGATTGTCTTGCATTCGGAGCCGCAGCAAGTAGCAGTACGACAATTTTTTTTCTACGCTAGAAGAGATAGTGTAGAGGAAAGTGCTTATGTCAGATTTCTTATGAGATGTTATTAATGTTAAAAAACAAGTAAGTATTAATACTTGCTTGCAGCTACGTTAATGCTGACTCTGAATATCAAACATTTGTTTCAATGCCTTAACACATGTGCTGCCATACAGTGATCGAACACACACACACACACACACACACTATTATTGCTTCACATTCGCTGTTTTTAATGCGCAGTGCATCGATATATCAACCCTGAAAACAGTCGATGTTTTTATACTAAATTAGTTTTTTTTTTTCGTAATCTTGTATCAATTTATAAGGTTGAAAAATATATTTCGAGAAATGTATTTTTCTCCTTTTTTCACGATTTTTCTAACAGTGGTTTCCGACACTTATCATCATTTACAGAGTAAATTGATGTATCATTTATTCAGCTTCGAGCCTTTGTTGGCATTAAGTTATATAACCTTTTATGGTTGTAAGGATAGTCACCAAATTAGAAGTAAACAGAGAACTAGCGCTACGGTGCGGTGGTGGATCGCGCGACCAAACAGTATATTTTTAATTTGTATTGTCTGTGAAAAGCTAACTCAAAGATGATTTGCGTAATGAATAAAGTTGATTTGCTCCTGTAGTGTGAGACTGAGAGCCGTAGCAAAAGTCATAATTCTATGGTGTGTGCACCGCAGAGAGATAGTGTAAAGTAATTCGAAGCATATGCTTACCATGGGCTAGAATTACTCCCATAGAACGTAAATATATGCTACTTATGTCTATGTGCATTGACTAATCGTAGTGGACTGAGATTGTGCTTACATGTGGTAAATGCTATAAGTTTCTTCTGTGTGCTTATACTGCGCGCTGGTATTATCGTTCACTACTACGTTACGTTAAAAGTGCATAATGATTTCTTTGAGTTTATGCTTATGTTTCAATCAATATACTTTCTACACTTAATTTTCCTCGGTTTCTTATCAATAATTTTCTTTTTTGGAACATGAAACCAAATTGTTTTTTTGGAACTCAAGCAAGGTGCCAAAGATGTCAAGTGTGGGATTAACTGAGATAAAACAAAATTTAGCTCAAAATTATTAGGAATGTATAAATTACCATATTCTATAATAAGAAACGTGTCATTATTTTTTTATTTTAAAATAAATTTGAAAACGACTTCCTCTAGGTTTTTATTCAACATTACAAAAACTATTGCTGTAAAAAAAATTGTTTTATACAAAATTTTTTCAAACGACTGTTTTTAAAAAAAAAATGTTTGACATTAAAACAACTGAAACCATTTTTTCTGCTTGAAGAAACAGAAAAAAGTAAATAAAGAAGACTTTTTAAAGCAAAAGAAAAAAGCATATAAAAGATTTGAAATTTAATGAAAATTGAGTAAGTTACAGACTTTGAGGTATAGAGGAATATAGAGGAATAGATAGCTATTTACACACTTACGGTACTTCAGTAAAAAATGATGCAGATCTCATGTATATTGTCTCCCAAGGCAGAGCCGAGGGTTACAAACAAGAGATCTAAACATTCTTCACTTTCGCCCGATATTATACGTGGTGTTTTTTATAATCTTATACCTCACTTGAACCGGAAGTGATACGTTAATGACTGTGTAGCGCTAGTCAATCAAACGTTAATTATGGATACATAAAATGTAAAGGAGCTTGTAATACATTTTTGTACAGATAAGCAGTTTAATTTATTACCTCATCTAGGATACAAAAATTATCAAGCCTTTGCTTGACCTGATATATTAAATTCAATGCTTACAACATAGCTGATTCTTGCCTCTCATTTTGCAATATCCGGTACACGCTCTTATTTTAAGATAGCGAATTTATGGTTTCGATTTGATTTTTAAGAAACTGTATTAACATGGTGCGTTATTAATTAAATTCTCTTTAAATCAAAAATATTTACTTCAGTTTGACCTTTGACTAACATTGATTCATTTGTATTACTGCTTTCGCACGAAATCTTTTACTACATTAGAAGATCTTATTTTTTTAAATAATTTTGTGGATTTAACCGAAAAATACAGTTGGTAAATGTAGGAAATAAAAACATGTATTATTCGTTAGGCAAAACTTTACGGTACAGTGAACCATAACAATAAGTGTAAGTCGTTTATTTATATAATACAAGTGATTTGATTCTATTCTATAAAATAAGTTTATCTGCTTTGTGCATATTGAATTTAATGAAATATGATTTCCAATTAAAAGTATTAGTAGCCGTCGTTTTCTAAAGTAAGAGTTTACTCAGTGAGACTTGTTACCGTAGAGTCGCTCCTTGCCTGTTAAGCTAGCACTCTCTGCACAAATGGTGCATTAGGCCCACTTGCTACTGAGTAGCCTTTCGGAGACAAAAGTTCATATCGCTGATGTCTACCCCTCGCCTGTAACCCGACCATTTCTGCCGAAGCGTTGGATCCTGGCTAATTAGCATCTCCTAAGAAGCTCTATGTTTTTAGGACAACTACTTACCGGTAAAGCTGTTTTTCCCTGCCTGGCGTCTGGTATCAGATTCTCTAGTCCCTACCTGAATCCTTAACAGTATTTCGTATTCACTCAAACCTAAAGACTTGTGGTACAAAAAAAATCCTCGAACCATGTCGTGAAAAATTCCACAAAAAAGTTCTCTCTAAAACAGTTGAGGCTGATAGGACTGTATTCACCAGGAAGCGAACCTTTTACCCCTAGAAAGGTGTTGTTTGAGAATCAAACATAGCATGCAGGGTTACATAAAGCTTGGCCTAAATTAGTTTGACTATGTTTAGCTACAGCCAGATTTAGTCTACAGAAACGATAGTGAATTTTTAATAAATAACATTCTCACTGATACGTAGGAATTTATTCATATTTATAATTTATCACCTCTTTAATTGTAATAAGAATTGGTGTAATGAGAAATGAGGGTTGGTGAGAAAAGGCGTGTTAGGTCAAACTATTTTGACCTAAGACACAACGTAGTAAACAATCGAATCTTACCGTTTTTGGTTTGTTGCTGCGGGGTAGTTTTCGAGAAAACTTAAGAAGAGTTAGTGTAAAAAGCTGTACTGTTATAACGTGTAGAGAAATTTATGCGTATTTTTATTTATTACCATAAAATTTCAGTTGTTTCTGTTTTTAATTAAATTGTACAATCACTTTTTAGTATGCACAAGAAACACAACATGAAAAAATTCTGCGTGGATTAGCTATAGGAATTGCATTTACAATGTATGGACGTCTAGAAGAAGCAGATCCATTAGTCACTTCACTCTGTGCTGACAAAGATCCAATATTAAGGAGAAGTGGAATGTATACTTTAGCTATGGCCTACTGTGGCACTGGTAATAATCAAGCCATTCGGAAACTATTGCATGTGGCTGTAAGTAAAACTCAAACATTAAATAACGTTATCTGTTGATATAAACACACACACGCACACACACACACACACACACACACACACACACCCAATACGTGTTTGTGCCTACGCGCGCGCGCGCGCGCGTGTGTGTACTAGTAGTGCTCTGATTCTCTGCGCACTTTACGCACTCAACTAATATCAGCTAAAATTTAAGCGCAATATGTGAATGTTGAAAACTTGAAATATCTATATATTTGTCAAAATAAAGTAATAATGCCAATGCACAGGTAAATAATATTGAATTGCACATAAATTTAATGACAAATCGTGGGATAGTTCTATTATTTTTAACCATAAAGCTTTATAATTATTTGAAAAATCTAGTTTTGATAACGGCACTCAAAAAGTTATGTTCTATTTTGAAATATATTTTATTACAAAAATTGTATGTATTCTTATTAAGATACAAAACTAGAAATAGAATATTCATGCAAATTTTGAAACTTGCTGGCGTGGCGTGATCGTGCCACTCAATTCAATTTGGAAATAATTTGGAAGTTGTAAATGTTGTTTGAACAGAAATTTTTAACTTATAAGTGTCAAGCAAATTCGAAAGAAAAGAAAAATAATAAATTGGAAGTAGTCGTATAAGTTGTAACATCATTGAATATTACTATATGGTATAATATTTTTATGTTTCATTATTATATATTACAGTTTGGCTAAAAATTATTGAAGTAATAATTTTGACTTAGCATAGCTTTATTCATGTGAAGTAGTTGTACTTAGATAGTAGGTATACCCAATACAGGATTTTTACGGATCCTATATTTTTTACCTCTTTCTTCTTTTTTCCCCCCGTAATTACCCTTCTTTTTTCCAAATATGCAAGTCTTTCGCGCGGGCCCCTTGCAAAACTTTCTGTAGACGACTCGGTCATCCATCCTACTGGATGCTATTCATAGGGCATAACGATTGACACAAGCACACCTCAGATATTATAACGTTTGATCAAAAGACTTTTTTTTCAAAAAAACATCTAACTTGCTGTACCAAATTTTTTAAGGACAATAGTGACTTTACTTGATGAGCTGGCCTCGTATTGGGTTTTCGTTAAAAAGGAAGCCTGTAGAGGTCCAGACATCACCACAAAAAAATTGTTTTAACAATTTTTATTTTTTTTAAAAATAAATTATTTAAAAAATTTTATTTTAGTTTACCTGCATTGTTTTTATAAGATTTTTTTTTTATATTGTAATTAACAATATTAAAAAAAAGGCGAATTTGAAAACTTTGTACCAGAAATCTTATCTAATGAAAATTGTAGTTGTATGTAATAATAGCATTTAAATACTTTAAAGTTGTTTTTTATCTTGTATACTTAAATACGTGTAGGTGAAAGACAGACAGGTTTTTAAGGAATAAAAAAAAATGAACAAATACATAGTAATGTCATTAATCGATTGTAATAAAACGGAATTATAACATGTGAAGAAGTAACTACATTAATTGATCGTTGCTGTTTTTCATTTTAAAATCTGGTATCGAGATGTTGAATCTCCTTGTGGTTTTGTAGGGCTACTACTTGAGTGTTTAAATAAACATGTATGACTGTATCATTTCTTAGAATTACACAGAAGTATTTGAAACTTATCGTATAAAAGAAATAATACTAACAAAAAAAGCTTGCGGAGCGGCGTTGGCTCAGTAGTAAGCGTGCTTGCTACTGATACAACGCTGTTCTAGGGGTCGTGGGTTCGATTCCCGATGAGTGCAGATTTTTTCAAAAACTGTTTTCACCGGAAAAAGTTCCTATGTAACCCCGGCTGTTTCGGGGCGGGTTTTTCCGTGGAATTTTCCTTCAGAGTAATTCCAAGGTTTTTTCCTTGCTCCACAGGTCTTCGGGCCTGGGTGAATGAGTGGTGAGTTGACCCGATGCACTTCCCCCCGGTGCAGAGAGTGTCAGCTTAACTGACAAGGTGTGTTACACCGGAGATACTTCCACTGTGCCCATGGTATGATTTGTATGGTATCAATTAAAAAGAGAGGATTTAATGGGTGTGGCAATACACCCCCACACATAGGTGGTGAGTGGGTGGCCCCGGCGACTGGGCCAATAGGCTGTCGCGGTAACCCGATATAAAAAAAAAAAAAAAAAAAAAAAAAAAAAAAAAAAAAAAAAAAGCTAACATTACTTGCATTGAATACTTATTATCGTTTACATGAAGCATACTCAATATACTGAAAAAATAGATAATAGGAAATAGCTTAGGACAGCAGTGGTTTTAAAGATATTATGGAGAATGAGGTAAGAATATAGGCAGAACACTTTTATGATGTTAAAATAACGGACACATCTGATGATTTTTTTTTAATTGTGGGGTGCTAGAATGAAATCATGTGTTCTGAATATAGTACGGTACGATAAATCTATGTTAGTTTTTCCTATCCTGCAATATGGGAAAATCCGGAGCCTGTTGAATTTCTGCGGTGTTGGCAGGGGGCTTGGTATTTTCTGGTTATTATGTTATTTAAATAAAGAACAGTGATAGCAATCGAAGTAACAAATGAAATATTTTTAATGATAGCTGGATTCTTCTCTCATCAATCTGTCTCACAACTGTTAACGTCTTTGAGCTTGGCGTAAGCTCACTTCGATATTTCTTTAAGGTCAGGCATCAGGGTAAGAAGTTCAGAGGCGCTTGCCCATTCGACATCCATCTGAGTTTTCTCTTTTTTGTGCTTCCATGCTTCGACAATTCCACTGCCAGCCTTTGACGCTGATCACAGCCAATGCCTCGTCCATTGCTAAGTACAAATCCCACACGCTGACACTTAACCTGGGAAGTCACCGTCTGGCCACGTGAACCTTTGTTATTGCTAGCTCTGACATCGTTATCATAGGAGCCGATTTCCTGATCCATCATGGTTACTGGTAAAGAAAAAAAGAAAGCAGCTCGTGGGCTCTATCACCAAACTTCATACGCACGAGTTTATGGCAGCTATGACGGTCCACTCGATCTCTATTGTTGCCACCCTGGCGCGAGAGCCGACCAGCGTTCTGAGGCAGGAACTATTGATAAAAGAACCCAATAACTCGCTTGGTGATCAAGGTATTACAAGAGGTGAGTAGGAACGTATTCTTGGTCAAAGACCTACGGAAGGTCTTTTACCAAGTGGAGATCACCGACAGATATATCCTGAAAACTGCCATAACCACCCTACTCGATCTCTTCAAGTTCACGTAGACATTAACTAGCCCACCCAACTCCGCACAGTCTTTTAAACGTGTCCCCTTCACAGTGTCCCCTAAGGACTCAGATCGTTTTTTTTTTTTTTTTTAATTAATTTTTAATCGCATTTATAAAGCAGAAAATTTTGAAATATTAGGAACAGTCGATGAAATATTTTATAGTGCATCGAAAGATGCTACATTGCTCTAGTTTTAAAGAAGCATGCAACGTTATGCTACCATGTTGATTGAGAAAATTTTTTGTGTGGTTCTTAATGTCTGAAGATATGTGTGCGGCAAAAATTTTATGTGATTTAAATATTTATTTTGGTAATAAATTGATTGTTTTAGAAGAAAATTTCAGCAGATTTTTCCAGTTGTCAAAAATAATAATAGCAGTATGACTTTACAAGAAAGTATTAAATCATTATATCTATGGTCATTGTTTCATATTCTAAAACTAATAATAAATATTCGTTCAATAGTTAAAACATTTTTGAATTTACTATAATGTATTGGAAAAGAAAAAATTAAATTATTGCTAGTGCGAAATAAATAAAAAACAGCTGATGTTCGTTTTGATATTTTTGGTAAAGATATTTACTTTCCAATAAATAACGTTGTACTTACTTCTCATAACGAATATACTTACTTTTTAAATAATCAAATTTCAAAACAAGTGAAAGGAGAAATAAAATCATATTACAGCATGGATCATACTATTTGAAAGAGTGTTGAATAATCCGATCTTGTAATTTACATGAATTTTCTAAGTAAATTTCGAAACAATATTCGTAAAGGCCTACTTCTGCATGAGCCTAATTCAGAAATTGTAACAACTTATATGTTGATATTAAATTCAAATAGTTAATTGCTTCTTCAATGCCAACGGTACAAAATTACAATTTACATTATCAGTTGAATACAATATTAAAGCAAACTGAAGAAAAAATTAAAAAGAGGGTTTTTATACGAATAATAACTCTGAATACAGGAAATTTGTCATAACTACCTTTTATTTCATACATAAAGCCAAAATTTTTAAGCCATAGTATTTGTCACGGCTACAAATAAATCTTAGTGGCAAAGTTCAAACTATTGTACGTTGCGTTATTAGGATGCAAAAATGGAATTGGAATTAATATAAAATTGATTTTAATTAAAATTTGGTTATAGAAGTATTAGTTGAAAAGAGAGTTTTGACATTAACTTGTGACATCCCATGTCACATACTTAATATTTATTATCTCAAAACACAGAGTTTCGTTTTTTTAATTATAAAAAGCAAAAGTTCAGCTATCTGGAACCATCGAGCGGTATACCTGATTCTGCAATTATGTGACATATAAATTATTTCTTTTGAAACAAGCTACCGTCATAAAACTTGAACTACGCGTGCAACCTTAAACAACCTTATAAAACGTTTATCTTACAAAATCAATTCGCATTAGTACACCAAATAATCTGATTAGTCAACAATTTCAACATTCTTTACTGCGTATGTACACAAGAAATATCATACACAATTTCTATAGTAACTTGTACTTAATGTAAAATCCCAGAGATCACCAGTTTTAACCATCAATTACTGTGAAATTATTGCACCACGACTGTGCTCGTGTCAGTTGAGGGTAATTAGGTTAAGCTATGATTGGTCGTTCAGATCCCCAACTTGACGCGTCCTCCTAAAACGCTAAAGTATAAAACCTCCTGGCACATAACAATATTTGCCTTTTCTCTTTCATCAAGTGCTCCAAAGTAACTATAAAGGTTGGAGAGTGAGTTCTTTTGGGTCTTTGAAGCAGATGTAAGACTTAGTTTGGTGATTAAGCTACGTGTTGAAATCGTGCATTTCAAGCAAATGTAAGACTTAGTTCGGTGACTAAGCTGTGTGAGAAAAGCTCGAGCAAACTAGGCTACTGTAAACTCGCCTAAAAAGTGAATCAAGGAGGAACAAGAAAGAAAAGATCGTTGACTTGGGTTCCAACGTTAAAAGTAAAAGCCTAATTATTCTCATCGCCGCGAGTTCTCTCGTGTAGGATTAGGAACATCGTTGCGGTCAATCTTGTAAGATCTTGTGACTGCATGCGTGCAAGCAGCGACTAAGCTACGATCATAGAAGTAAGTTAAGATAAGAAATCTATAAATTGTACATCATTGTAAATGCGAGTCTGAACTTTATTATTTATACTATTTGTAAAATTAACTATTTCTGGCTTTTCTAAATTTATTAAATCATCAGATAAGATATAACTTAATTGTTAATAAAATAAATTTTTTCAATTCAAAAACATTTCAATACTATTTTATATGAAACATTTCAAGATCTAATAATTTTAATTGATTGACACATAACTCTTACCTTGATGAATAAATTAAATATTGAGGAAAAATAAAGTAGACACTGTATGACAGGGACCTTTACAAGGACGTGAGATAAAAAGACGAATAAGATACGCTACTACCGTATGATATAAGACATAAATCTAAGTGTAAGTCAACGCCAGCTCAGCGTACACCACTGTATACATATCGCTCGGTGAAACCTAACACCACAACCCCGAGTCAACGATTTCAAAGAAAAGTGTACTGTAAGTAAAAGCAAATAAGGCCTCTGTGCCGATGGCTGGTTCCTGACGAACAAAAATTAAAATTATTTGTGTGTAGAACAAATGTACGAGTTCCACCCTTCAACAAGAAAAGTTCGGACGTAACGAAATTAATCTAAAGTAGATACCAAAATTCAATTTTTATACATTTGCAAAAAAATGAAATTGTACATTAAATTATTTCTCAGTTTATTTAAATGTTGTAAAGATGTATGAAATATTTAGGAAATTTCATATCCGTATGCTATACTAATACTACGTGGCACTATCAAGGTCATGAAATAGTTGTAACCGGTACGATATTCTGCGGTACATATTCTCTTTCACGTATAGTTAATGAATAAAAAAGTGATATAAACAATGTGCCATACTAAAACAGAGGCCTAGATGATCAGCTATACTTTGACCACATCGAAATTTAATCTTAATATAAAATCCTGATGAAGAGTCGCATTTGTGCAAGCTGCGATCAACATTATGGCAGTAAAGTTACACTTTCTCTCAATAAATATTTAATTCTGAGAGGTGGTTCAAACTTGCTATATTCATAAAACTGTAATTGTTTTTGCCTAAACGTATCATTAACCTAGAGCGCTTTAAACGAGGTTGCTTACAGTGCTATTTTTTAACCTGTGTCACAATGTCAATTCTACCAGCGTTATAGTAATACGTATCAGTGTGAATGTTAGCCATGTTTGTCCATTGTTAGATCGCTAGTACACCACACTGTCTTGTATTGTTATTTAAATTTAGGGCGACGGTAAAAAAAAGTTTGCAAAAAAAATGAAGGTAAGATATATAAAGTTCTTTGTGCGAAAGTTTCAATACAGAGATTTAACAAAAATAAATGTTCATAAAAAATTCTCTTTTCTTAAAACAAATTTTGAGAACTTTGAAAACTTTTGTTTTGTCTTATTGTCTTGATAATTAACTCTAATTATAAGAGTATATCAGGATATTTTTAGCTGATTTAAGTCTAAAAAAACATGGAAATCTTTAACATAAATAAATAAATCAAGAGGTATGCTGTTCATATATTTATTGATATGTAGGTAACGACGTTTCGACTACACGATAGTCATTGCCGACATTGCTTCGAGTACAGACAAATTACTACCTCCTTTGACGTTACTCTTACCAAATTTAGACTTAATAAGGACTACCTATCGTGTAGTTGAAACGTCGTCACCTACATATCAATAAATTTATAAACAGCATAGCCCTTGATTTACTTACTTATGTTTTCTCTTTATCTCGCTGTTCTTGGATGCTTGATTTTAAATTAAGATCCTTATTATGTCTGACAAAAATTCAATTCATGTTGTCTGACTTTTTTAAAATTTGGATCATGTTAACATTTAAAAATCCATTTTCGGAAAACCTTTTATTTGTCACTGCTTATCAGTGTTTTAGCATAATTTAAGACGGAAAACTTACTGGAATATAAAATTTTTGACCACATAACATACTGACATAAAAATCAAAAATATTTGTTTCAAAGTGTGTATGTATGTACTTTTACGTATACAACAAGCGGCTAAATTTATGCAAAAACTGCGTTTTTTTATTTAAGGCACGACTGATACGAAGGAGAATATTACTGTTATTACCACACTGTGTTGACAGTCGATACTGTTCGGTGCAGGGTTGGTAAAAAAAATTTCACATTCAACGGAGTGAAAAGAAAAAAGCCTCAGAACACAATGGTTATTGCCCTTGGCTTAGTCTCTAGCGTCAATCGTATGTGTTCTAAAAAATCTGAAATATTTGCTTTTCTTTTTTTTTCAAAGAGATGCAATAACTTTAATATTTATATATATATATATATATACATTTTTTTTTATTGGTCGGTGGATTTAACGATCGGTTTTAAATGCTAAACTAGTAAAAAAAAATTCTTATCATACCCCTCTTTCATTTTTATAACTTTTGGCGCAATTTGTTACTTTTTAAATGTCGACAGGCAAGTATGTTGGTTAAATAAAAAAGTTGATGATATTTTTAATTTCTTTAGTTTTATTTTATATTCATGTAAAATTATAGAATTAGAAATATAAGCATTTGTTATGATAGAAAAGCAAAATTTTTTTTAATGTATCTATTCTTCATGTTTGTATGACTGAGAATAACTGAATAATTAAATTATCCATAAAATATAGTATCGTAAGCTTCCTCACCCGTTTATATACTAGGCTTCGTCAAGGTAGGAATTATTAAGGAAGAAAAAATACTTGTGATAAAAATAGCAATGAACGGAAATTTTTAAATAATTGATAAATTAATTTTATTTAACTTTTATTTCTTTTTCTTTTATATATATACTTTGCTTACATCATTATTAAGAATTACTTATTTCTAGAAAATAAGTTCATGATGAATGTTAATACTTGCGAGAAAAAACTATTACAGAATAAAAAAAGTTATTAAAAAAAATTTGTTGTAGCATATCTTATATTTATAAAATTTTAATATGATATTCTGAAAAAAAATTTTGTTCTGATTGTTAAATTTATAATGTTTATAATACTTACATTTGGAACTATATAGCTTTGTGATCACTAAATATAGATTCATAATAATCAGCTGTTAAAGATATGTCTAATGAAAAGCAGTAATCTATTTAAGAATAGTTTATTATTGATGAGTATTAAAATGGTGTGATTAGTTTCATATCTAATTTTTGCAAAAAATTTATTAAATTTCTAGTTTTATTATCTCTTTCATTCTCCAAATTTATATAAAAATCACTAACAGTATAAATTTTGAAAACAACTTGCTCAGATTTTTTAAAATTTTCCTATGCTTCGATAATCGTCATTGTTAATATATCTGTCGAGTATCGGAGCGGGAGTGTGTTTCTATGTTAAGTAAACAAGACTGATTTATATTTAACACTCTTAAACGTATTTATTGAATAGAAACACTTAATTAATAATTTTGATACAAACACTTTACTTTTCTGAGGTAAGGATTCAGAACAATTGATACGAGAAGTAATAGAAGTAATCGAGTTATAAAGAACGGCAGTAAATTGATCGTTAAAGTGCGCGTGTGAAACTTTGAAAAGAGGCGTATGTGTGTGCTCATGCAAAGGTGCGTGCACCTTGCTCAACGACCGAGTACGAACTGGCTATTACATCGCGCAGCTACATCTAAAGAGCAAGCCGCTGCTTACTTTACAAAGCTATTGACTAACTAAAGAGACGCGGCGCATTGCGATTGGTTGTCTGGAAACTCGGCGTACTAGTGTGGCTGATTGGTAGATTTAATCAAACGCGTAAACTTAAATCTTAGGACCTTAATGTTGAACAATATCATATGGTGAATTAGTTTTATTATAAACAAATATAAGTGCATGATTACTAATTTGAATCCCGTTAACTCAATTTAGTGTATGTGATTTTTGTCATAAAATGTATACATAATATTCATTCAACAACCATTCTTTTATAAAAATCACATGTCCAAAATGATCCTTTCTTGGTTAACAATTTCTTGATAAAAGAAAGGCAAATCCGTCAAGTAATAATAAATCTGAAATTAATGTAGATGTTTAAATTAATATAAGTATATCAGGATTGATAAAATCTTGTTTCTTGGATATATCAATTAATTGCATACTTAAAGATCTAACGTTACGAAGTATAGCTGTCATTTTATCGCTATACAAAGTGACAATTTACAAATTTTCACCCATTTTTTTCTCGTCCTAAGCTGTGTAACGGTTCGAGAGTTGCATCTAGTAGGTAAAATTTGACAAGGTTTTTATTAGTGCTGTTAAATTTATTGTAGGATAAGCCGTATTCAAGATAAATTTTTATTTTTACCGAAATCAAATTTTTTGGTTAGATTTGATGTAACGTAGCTGTTTTGCGTTGCTTTTTATAGCCACTGACACTATATCAAATGGATTTCATCAATAGATTTAGTCTCAAATGTCGATTAATAATTGAGTTTATTTGTATTTCCACCCTGTGTAGTGATCATCGTTCTTGGATCACTAACAAGATAACTAATGACAACTTCACTCGATTACACACGTGTTATCAGTATGGTATAGCGTTGCCGACTTTATCTTCTGCTACTCTATATTTTCTATCAAGTCACTTAACCTGAACATTATTTTTTATTTCCGGTACATCGGCTGTACCCACGAGTTCGTTAAGAGACTTTCCGAGCTGGTGATTTATAACGTAGCCAGCTCCCTTTATGAAATCTCAACTGAACCCCTCCACCGTCTTCAGGTACTCATCATTTATAAGCTCGATTCGGCAAACCATTATCTAAGTTTACCTTGCGGTAAACATTGATAAAATATTTATGGTGAGCAACACCGCCTAAAATCTTGTAGTAAAAATCAAAATTATAACAATTCATAGGCACCCAAGTAGAGTTCTTTACATACTCATTTGGCAAGCTAACATCATAGTTTATCATGCGGTAATTTTTGATAAATTATTTTTTTTATCATAAACAACACCCATAAAAGTATTTGGCAAAATTTTGTAATTTCATCATAGTTTACCACGCGGTAAACTGTGATAAAATATTTTTTTTAGCATAAACAACACCCATCAATGTATTTGGCAAAAAAATGTCAAGGACAAAAAATTATAAAAACGCAAGGGAATTTCCTGACAAGCTCGAATCGGCAGCCTATTATCTAAGTTTACTACGCGGTAAACTTTGCTGAAGCAATTTTTGTTAGCAACACCGCTGTATGTCTTGGGGAAAAATGATAGGAACAAGAAATAATGCAGACGCAAGTAGATTTATTTACAAGTTCGATTCAGCAGATCATTATCTAAGTTTACCACACGGTAAACTACGATAAAATATTTTTTTTTTTATCATAAACAACACCCATCAATGTATTTGGCGAAAGTATGTCAAGGACAAAAAATTATAAAAACGCAAGAGAATTTCCTCACAAGCTCGAATCGGCAGCCTATTATCTAAGTTTACCACGCGGTAAACTTTGATAAAACAATTTTTGTAAGCAACACTGCAGCATGTCCTTGGTAAAAAAATGACTTGGATAAGAAATCATAAGCATGCAAGTAAATTTATTCACAAGCTCGATTCGGCAGACCATTATCTAAGCTTACCACGCGGTAAACTATGATAAAAAATTTATGGTGAGTAACTCATCTAAAAGTCTTGCGCAAATGAATGACCAACATAAGAGATAATAAACATGCGAGAATATTTCTTTACAAGCTCGAATCGGCAGACCATTATCTAAGTTTACCACGCGGTAAAGTATGATAAAAAATTTATGGTGAGTAACTCATCTAAAAGTCTTGCGCAAATGAATGACCAACATAAGAGATAATAAACATGCGAGAATATTTCCTTACAAGCTCGAATCGGCAGACCATTATCTAAGTTTACCACGCGGTAAACTTTGATGAAGCAATTTTTGTAAGCAACACCGCTGTATTTTTTTGGAAAAATTGATAGGAACAAGAAATAATGCAGACGCAAGTAGATTTATTTACAAGCTCGATTCGGCAGATCATTATCTAAGTTTACCACACGGTAAACTACGATAAAATATTTTTTTTTTTATTATAAACAACACCCATCAATATATTTGGCGAAAGTATGTCTAGGACAAAAAATTATAAAAACGCAAGGGAATTTTCTCACAAGCTTGAATCGGCAGCCTATTATCTAAGTTTACCACGCGGTAAACTTTGATGAAGCAATTTTTGTAAGCAACACCGCTGTATGACTTGGGGAAAAATGATAGGAACAAGAAATAATGCAGACGCAAGTAGATTTATTTACAAGCTCGATTCGGCAGATAATTATCTAAGTTTACCACACGGTAAACTACGATAAAATGTTTATTTTTTTTTATTATAAACAACACCCATCAATGTATTTGGCAAAGGAATGTCTAGTACAAAAAATTATAAAAACGCAAGGGAATTTTCTTAAAGGCTCTAATTGGCAGCCTATCATCTAAGTTTACCACGCAGTAAACTTTGATAAAACAATTTTTGTGAGCAACACTGCAGCATGTCCTTGGGAAAAAAATGACTTGGATAAGAAATCATAAGCATGCAAGTAAATTTATTCACAAGCTCGATTCGGCAGACCATTATCTAAGCTTACCACGCGGTAAACTATGATAAAAAATTTATGGTGAGTAACTCATCTAAAAGTCTTGCGCAAATGAATGACCAACATAAGAGATAATAAACATGCGAGAATATTTTATTACAAGCTCGAATCGGCAGACCATTATCTTAGTTTACCACGCGGTAAACTATGATAAAAAATTTATGGTGAGTAACTCATCTAAAAGTCTTGCGCAAATGAATGACCAACATAAGAGATAATAAACATGCGAGAATATTTCCTTACAAGCTCGAATCGGCAGACCATTATCTAAGTTTACCACGCGGTAAACTTTGATGAAGCAATTTTTGTAAGCAACACCGCTGTATGTCTTGGGGAAAAATGATAGGAACAAGAAATAATGCAGACGCAAGTAGATTTATTCACAAGCTCGATTGGGCTGATCATTATTTAAGTTTACCACACGGTAAACTACGATAAAATATTTTTTTTTTTATCATAAACAACACCCATCAATGTATTTGGCGAAAGTATGTCAAGGACAAAAAATTATAAAAACGCAAGGGAATTTCCTCACAAGCTCGAATCGGCAGCCTATTATCTAAGTTTACCACGCGGTAAACTTTGATAAAACAATTTTTGTGAGCAACACTGCAGCATGTCCTTGGGAAAAAAATGACTTGGATAAGAAATCATAAGCATGCAAGTAAATTTATTCACAAGCTCGATTCGGCAGACCATTATCTAAGCTTACCACGCGGTAAACTATGATAAAAAATTTATGGTGAGTAACTAATCTAAAAGTCTTGCGCAAATGAATGACCAACATAAGAGATAATAAACATGCGAGAATATTTCTTTACAAGCTCGAATCGGCAGACCATTATATAAGTTTACCACGCGGTAAACTTTGATGAAGCAATTTTTGTAAGCAACACCGCTGTATGTCTTGGGAGAAAATTCGCGAAGAAAACGAAATCATAAAGACGCACCTTACTGAATTTTTAGTTTTATTTTTTTTTTGCAGGAAGAAAGCAAGAAAAATAAAATAAAAAAACAAAGTTAAAGTTCATGTCTTGCGTGCCATAGCTGAGTGTGTTATACGCTCTGTTGATCTTTAGTTTTTTTTTTTATTTAAAAAAATCAATTGTTTTTCATCTTTTTTTAGTAACTTAAGACACGATGGTGGTGTTCTTCCTCGCACACGCCAGGTTTGAATATTAAAGGCTCTGGGTTTAAAAGGGTTTGATTTAGATAAGCTCGAGAGTTACGCAAGAAAAACCCATGTCCTGAGAAAATCTCCACTCTGTAGAACTTAAACATTTATCTTTACTTTATCACCTTGATATAATTATGATTATTATGATTATTAAGACTAATAATTAGGAGAATTAAGCTGAAAATATTAATTATTTATTTCCTCAGGAACGCGTCCTATTGTGAAATTTGCAATTATTCCTTTTTAAATCAAAGATTCATGGATTAATTTATTTAACTTTTTTTGACGAAGAATATTTAGACACATTCAAATTTTTGTTTTGTTTTTTGTTACACCATAGTGAATTTAGCTGCCAATGATATTTTCATTGTATAAAAATAATAGTTATAGATGTATCACCATTACAACCTTTTTTTCGTGAAACTTTACTTTTTAAGAAAAGTTTCACTAGATTCATAACAATAATTATAACGTAAACAATGGATAACGTTAATCCGGATAGACTACAGGGAGTAGTCGACGGTGATCATCTTGATCAAATAGTTCCTGAAGATGAGGTTGATCAAAGAGTTCCGGAAAATAACGACAACTACCAGCAAATGACACGTCAAGAAAGAGAAGCAGCAATCATACGTTGTATTTATGAAACACGTGTGAATGGACAGAATAATTATATGGCAGCGATGCGCATGTATCGTGAATTATTTCCAAGAGATTACTGTCCTACTCATCCTACATTTAGGAAGTAATATTTATTACTTTTTACAGTTATTTAAATTTATTTAACACACTTTTATTTTTTTAATCTACACGTGTTAGGTAATATACTTTATTCAGAAAGGTAGAATTAAGGTATTAATTAATTAGGTATGCTTAATTATCGTATTTTTAATAAAATTCTTAGCATTTTGAGAAGATACGAGGCTAACAGAGGAGTGAGACTGCCACCAGCACAAAGACGAAGACCTGTTAGAGATCGTTTAAGAAATATTATTGAAGAACGCTATGGACGCCAAGAAGTTCAAAGTGCCCGTGCGGTTGCGAGACAACTGGGTAAATAAAATTTTTTCATTCTGTATATTCAGATGAAGAATGTTGTATTCCAAAAATTTTTTAAAAACTATTACAGACATTGAATAAACAAATTCACATCATATTGGGGCTAAAAGTTTTCATCTCATCAATAGTTAGGTGCCTGATTCTACGTTATTTACGCGTACGAAAATTTCAGTCGATTCCGAGCCCTTGTGGTACGAGCACTCGATGTACTTGTACAGACACAAATAGGTCACTTTCATATGCTATTTGACGGTAGTAGATTTTTTATGAGAGTAAAAGTTTATATGTTTTGTCTACAAGTTGTGAGAGCACTTGAAAGCGAGAAATGTTAGTTCCCGTACTGTCTGTTCCCAGCCTCATTAATTCAATGTCCGTTCTTTTTTTTTTTCATCTGTGTATGTGTGTGTGTGTATGCGTACACGTTGGAAAAAAAATCAGCCAGTGCTTATATATGTCACTTAATCTGATTATAAACACTACTTTATGCTACTATTGCAGTGTAGTACAGTCCATACTGTGAACACACGAAATTAGTTGCTGTGAGCGCTTAGCTCAAATCAAATATTTAGATTGCATGGAAAATTGTAAAAAAAATGAATTTTATCAAAGAAATCATTATTACTTGCAGGTGAGAATCGTGAAACTGTACGACAGTTGCTACGTGAAAGGAGGTATCCGTACAAGTTTTCAAAAGTTCAGAAACTTCATGCAGGTGATCCACAAAGACGACTTTTGTATGGTCGATGGATGCTACGCCAATTAAGACGAAACCCTCAGTTTTCTCGATACGTCTGTTACACAGATGAATCTACGTTCACACAAGCGGGAATTTTAAACTCTCAAAATATGAGAAGCTGGTCAATAAAAGGTCAAAATCCACACAGAGTCGTCGAAGTAGAAAATCAAAGAAGATGGAAAGTAGTAGTGTGGGCTGGTATTCTTGGAGATCAAATTTTGGGGCCATGTATATTCAATGAAAACTTGAATGGTGCACTATACAGTGATTTTCTACAAAATACACTTCCAGAACTAATAGAAGACAACCCCATCCCGATGCGCAGAATATGGTGGCAGCAGGATGGTGCACCAGCACACAATGCTGCAGCATCGACTGCACTATTAAATCAAATGTTTCCGAGACGATGGATCGGAACAAATGGTACCCAATTATGGCCCCCAAGGTCTCCAGACCTAACTCCTCTTGATTTTTGGTTGTGGGGCGTTTTAAAAGACAGGTATAAATCTGTGGCTTCCCGTACTAACCGATTAGGTCGCATTTTTTTTAAAATTGACCCAAGACCGGAATTTATATCCTTTTTGGGTGTACTTTAATGTTAAACAACTTTTGGAATACATATATACGTGTACACACGTCGAGTCGAGTTTAGCAGCTTGATGGGGGCAGGGCGAGGAAACAGGAGGTGTAGGATGCACGTCTTCAGCAGACCTTCGTTTTCTTTCTCTCTCTCTTTCTCTCAGCATCGGATGTTTTATTGACATATAGATCGCTTTATCTCTCCCTTCATCCTTCGTGTGTATGTGTGTGTGTGTATACATATATACCCTCTCTTTTTTTCATTTTTTATTTAAATTTTTTTCCGAGTCCAACTATCAACCATTGTTACAAGTTACCGTCGTCGCTGTACACACACAAACACCACCGTACGTGCTATATTTCAGGTGAAATCCCACTTGTACCTGTACAGTACTATCCTCTTCCCTTGTACCCACCCTGTAGCATCAACTCTGCTAATGGATTCGATCGTTGATCTTTCTTTTTTTTTATATATTTTTCATATTTTGCTTTTCTCGAGCACAAACTCTCCGTATACTGAACTTTCTCCCAAAAAACCTATTTCTCGCGTCGAACATTCGCCCCCCGCCCCCCCGCCGCTATTTGGGTGTGACAAATTGTTGTCGACTTAGCTCACAGGGTGGAAAGCGCCAATGCATCGGTGAAAAATCACACTTTGAGCCAAAAATGGTGCAACATGAAAAAGTTTTTACTTTTCGAGTCGAGAGAGAGGGAGTGTCTGCTTTGTATACACACTCCATGTATACATATACAGAACTGGACGATAAATCATATCAATGTTGAATTTTCAAATGCTTTATTCTTTATCTCTCGTCGCCCGTACGCCCGTCGTCGTCGTCGTCGCTTTGAGAGATGCTTCATTACTTGTGAGATCTTTCCAAAGTGCCTTTGATGAATTAAACGGGAGCTCGGAAATGTATGTAGTTGATAATGTTAATTTTTTTATTCCACTCCAAGTACGGGAATTTTTTTTCATACATGTTTCTGTCCGATTTATATACTTTAATTACCTTTCCAGCTTTTTTATTGAATATTGACACGCCTGTTCGTCGATGGCTCGTCTCACCACATTCGTTTGTTTCTACTTGGGTGCTTTGATCTTCTTCATCGAACGTGTTTCTACTCACGTTGATTTATTCTACTTCGAACTGTCTGTTTCTACTTTTGGCTTGTCTGCCCTTACTTGAATTTTACGTTTCTACTTGCGTTGACTTGTACTACTAAAACTCTATGTACTTACGTGACTCGTCTGTTTCCATTTACGTAAACTGTTTCTACTCAACTCGTTTGTGCAGATATATGCTTCTTAACACGATGATGCATGCAGACAGTGTGCTTCTTATCACGATAAAGATGCTCAAATAAACTTAAAGCTTTAAATCACCATATTTTTGAATGCGCTGATTATAAATAAGACCATTAAAATTCTCGTAAGTGGTCTTAAAGGGAATTTTCGGACTACTTATTAGTAATCAAATATGTGCCATGTTCCTGGACATACCGAATAAGTCCAAGGTCAGCACATAGCAAGAAAATAGATTGCGTTTTATCACCAGTGCATAATTATATAGCTTTATCCTAGTACTTAACGTTAGGTACAGCAAGAAAAACGTAGTCTTTATGCTATCAAAAGTAGCTCTTCAATCTTTCAAGCCATTTATCTCGAAAATAAAAAAAGTACACCCAATCGGTTAGTCTGGGAAGCCACAGAATTGATAAGACTAACGAAAAGGCTTATAATAATGTATTTACAAAAAGTATATAAATTGTGACAATTTTATTATCATTTTCAGATGTTATAAAGAACCACCTACTACAAGGGAGAATATGGTGGAAAGAATAATTCGTGAATGTCAAGCAATTACTCGTCGAGAAATTCGAAATGCGCGACAGCACATAACAAGAAGGTTGGAATGTCTTATAGAGAAAAATGGAAGACACGTTGAACCATTTTTATAGAAATTTGTTGTCTTACGAATATTCGTTTAGTGTTTTTTATTGGCAGGTTGCAAGTCGATGTTAGAGAAGTGGTCTGGCACCATAACACTAATTATTTCAATTCGTTATATTATAGAAAAGAGGGATTTGATTTGCCAGTGGCGGCTACATTAGCTATTTTGTTTCCATAAAACTTACCATGGAATATGGACCCAAAGTACGGGCTGCACTTGACTAACACATAGTCAATATATGTCGAAATCTCCGGGAAATCGGCACTTAGACTAAACCTAGATTCCCGTGCTATTAACATCGCCCAGGACCAAAATTAAATGCTCTGTGAGGGCTCATTCTCTTTGTCTAGGTCTCCACTATACGTTTTGACTCTCGGGACCCCACTTTTTTTAGCCCTGAAAAAAGTTACAGCAAGAATACCGAAGGCGAAAAATATGTAAAATTTTTTGAAAATTAGAGTCTCACTCTTTCGGCTATGACTTAGCTCTGGATTTACTTACAATATCAGCTCAAAAAGCAATCGATAGCGCTTGGAATAAGCTTGAATTTGAGCTCTGATAGAGTTGAAAAAGTCAAACTGGTCGAATGATACGAGTAAAATAACAGAGAACAGGCGGTTTTTTGTACTATTTTACGGAACAATTTGTGCTGTAGTTCAGCTCCTCATTTAGTTAAAGCATTTGCTCAAGAAGCAATCGAAAGTGCTTAAAAGTAGCTTTAATTTAAGCCCTGATAAAACAAAAAATATTCATATGGTTAAAAGATACGGGTCGATTAATCAGTAACAGTCAACTTTTTGATCTATTTTAGGGGACTATTTTTGCTATAGCTCATCTCCCGATAAAGTTAGAGCATTCGTTCAAAAAGTAATAGAAAGTGCTTGAAATTAACTTAAATTTGAGCTCTTATATAGTAAAAAATGGTTATCTGGTCGAATGCCATCGAGCGATTTAATCGCGAATCCAGATTGCGCTGATTTCATTGACCTAAAAACGCACCAAGATTTTTCATCATTTTGGAACCTAAACTTCAATCGCTCGTAACATTCGTCCTGATTAACATTTTAGACTCATCTGGAGCTTAAATTAAAGCTTATTTTAAGCGCTATCGATTGCTTTTTGAGCTGATATTGTAAGTAAATCCAGAGCTAAGTTATAGCCGAAAGAGTGAGACTCTAATTTTCAAAAAATTTTACATATTTTTCGCCTTCGGTATTCTTGCTGTAACTTTTTTCAGGGCTAAAAAAAGTGGGGTCCCGAGAGTCAAAACGTATAGTGGGGACCTAGACGAAGAGAATGAGCCCTCTCAGAGCATTTAATTTTGGTCCTGGGCGATGTTAATAGCACGGGAGTCTAGGTTTAGTCTAAGTGCCGATTTCCCGGAGATTTCGACATTAGTGTGTAAAGTGTATGTTTAGTTTATTGTGAGAAAAACTAACAATTTAAAAGATGACTAAGAAAGTTACTTATGTAGTTAAATACTATGAAAGATATCAATTCGGTTAAGCGATAAAAAAAGTATCCATTTGACCGAGCTCTGTATAACATGCATTTTCATGGTTATAATAGAATAAAATTTTTATGGTTTTACATAAATTGATTCAATACAACAGAAATATTATTGATTAAAATATTAAGATTTAATGCTTTCGTGTCTATGAAAATATCTGTTAGAACTCAGACAAATTGTTAACTTTCTTACTACTTTTTAAAATTGGTACCTTTCCTGTAATCTTTTTTTAACAAGTTCCTTTTTCTTCCCAAACGAAAATGTGTTATTGTAATTGTTGATTATTACGTTATTAATAAATTACACTTTTGATTTTGTAAGAGTCGTTTTACTAATTTTCATCGACGCCTGATTATTTTGCTGGGAATATGACATAGTAGAAAATTCGTTTCCATAGCAACATAAAACAACAAACTACATACAACAACAAACAATAACTGTAAATCAGTTTCCAAATAATTGTAGACGAGATTGGTTGTACTCTTCATCATGGTCAATTCACAAGTTACTTGGGACGGATTGTGCTCAGGCCAGCATGCTGGAAAGCTTGTAAAATTGCGAAGGCATTTGATCAAGCGGTGTCGTACCCTTGATGATTGGACAAGTGATTCTGAAAGAGGAAGGCAGCTCGTTCGCCTAGCGTATGACAAATCAATCGCCAAAGTAAAAGGTGCAGGAACGTTGGCTATACAGTCATTCAAAACAGTTGTTGCTCAACATTTTAATGACATCACTGAAATTGCGTTGGACTATTGGAACCCCAACATCCTCGCTTTGTCTTGGTGTTATGCGTAAGTAAAATCGCATTATACCTTAAGATTATTGTAACCTAGTTTTGATATCCTTGTTTGCAGTTATTATTAAAAACCTATGCATAACAATTGTTTGCAATTGACTTTTTCTTACTTACATAGATATTTCATTTTAGGGGGTTTTTTGAAAATTTTTCGGATTAATAGTTTTCAATTTTTCCACAGTAAAAATTACCTAATGTGTTTTAATAAATCTGATGATCAATAAAAGGCTTCAGTCACGTTAAATTATTTTATTTAAGGTAGGATAAAGTTTTTTGAATCGGCTCTAAAAAATTAAAATTAATTAAGATGGTGAAATAATACGGGCTAATCATTTTTAATAAAGCAGGCCTTACAAATGATAGTTATTTCAAAAAGCAATATATGTTTTTAATATTTTCAGTAGTGTTTTGCCAAACGTGTTACTTTTTTCGTCGTGTATAAACGCCAACCAATACGCTGCTGCCAATATTTTCAACATTCTGTATGAGAGTACAGAATACAAGATACCCACAGACGAAATCAAATGCATGCGCAACCTAAGCTCCAGCAACAACGAGAAAGTGAAGATCATGAGACGATTGTTGACAATAGCCAAAAAAGATGCCCACATTGTCAAACAACACGTAAAAAAATACTACAACAATGCATCTAAAGAATGGATATCTAATGCAGCTCGACGACTGAAAAATATTGTGTAAGTATATGCTTTTTGCCTTAGAAAAAAATGTAATAACTATTTATCACATGTAAATGTAATGTGCCTTATTTTGCACCGTTAAGCATGCACATTGCTGTCAATCACGTATGTTATGCGTTAATCACAAATACGTGTTATATTAATATAATTGCAAGCTTTTTTGTTCGTCAGTAAACTAAATGCACGCTAACCCTTATTTAATTAAACAGATGTACTATCCGTATGCGCATTTGTGTGTACTGTTATTTACTATAAATTTTTTTTTTCTTAGTGGATATGACGTGGATAATGAAGCACTCGTGGAAATTATGGTTGCTCCACGTATGACGGAAGGTCCCCAGAAAACCAAAGTTGACGGTACAGAAACAGCAATATCAGATACTGATGAAAGTTTAAATGAAGATGAGTTATCCGAAGAAGAAGGTTTTGGGAAACTGGAAGATATTTCAGCAAAGCGTACTGCCTCATCACGACCAATTTGTCGTAATTGCGGCAAATTATGCAAGTCGTGTACCTCTCAGTTGTGCAGTAATCAAGCTTCAGAAATCAAATTCCATTCGCCTATTAAATCCCCTCGCAGCTTGCCTACGACTTCTAACTCTACTATGAGATCGCCAACGTCTTCCCATGCCTTTCGCAGATCACAAACGCCTTCTGACACCTCTCGACGATCTCGAGCATCTTCCAGTTCATCTCGACGATCGCGAACGCCTTCCGACATCTCTCAACGATCGCAAATGCCTTCTGACGCCTCTCGACAATCTCGAGCGTTTTCCAGCTCATCTCGCCGATTGCGAACGCCTTCTGACATCTCTCAACGATCGCGAACACCTTCTGACGCCTCTCGACGATCTCGAGCATCTTCCAGCTCATCTCGCCGATTGCGAACGCCTTCTGACATCTCTCAACGATCGCGAACACCTTCTGACTCCTCTCGACACTCGCCAACCCTTTCCAACGTCTCTCACCGATCGCAGAGCCCTCCCAACGCATCTTGCCAATCTCATGCGTCTTTTAGCTCATCTCGCCGATCGCTGACTCCAGAAATGCGTGCTAACGTAAGGACCTCGCCGTCTTTACAAGTTACTACAACACATGTAAACAAAGAAGCTAATAATAATACAGTTGCTACTGCAACTGCTAACTTGCAGAATCATTTAAAAAAGCCATATGCATCGACTGCTTTAAAGACTCAGAAATATTGGCGTAACCAATTTCAGCCAGGTTCATACGTTCTTGCAACAAATGGAAAGTTTGCTTTTTGGCCGGCTATCATAACTTGTGTGACAAGAAAAGTTTTAAAAGCTCGCTTGTTCCCATTAACAGACGATAGTAGTGTATTTAAAATTAAATCTAAAAAGGACATAAAACCTTATGAACCATTTAACAAAAGCTGTGAATCAAAAAATGTAAAATCAAAATATAAAAAACGATTTTTACTTGCATGTCCATCATTGGAAAATCATAAATTACAAAAAAAATGAACAATTGTTAATAACGGTATTGATTACAAAAATTATTTAATCACAGTTTATCGCGTGGTAAACTTTGATGCTACATTGCCAAATTAAGCTTATGCAGAAATCCACTTGCGTGTTTACGATATATTATGTGTATCATATACTTGAACTAGACTACAGAGTTGCTCACGATAAAAACTTTATTAAAAAATTACCGCGTGGTAAACTTCGATGTAAGCTGTAAAACCAGTTTGTAATAAAATCTTGTACGTTAAATATTTCATGTACTTGTTACTCTAACAATTCTAGCGATAATGCTCACAAGGAATATTTTATCAAAAGTTACCGCATGGTAAACTTCGATGTTAGCTTGCTGAATCAAGTTTGTGAAGATATCTACTTGCGTGTTGAAGACTCGTTATACTCGTAAATTTTGCGCAACACTTTTAGCAGTAATGCTCACATAGATATTTTATCAATGATAACCGCATGGTAAACGTTGATAATGGTCTGCCAAATCATGCTTGTGAATAAATCTATTGGCGTGTACATGATTTATTATCCTTGTCACTTTTTCCCAAGGACATGCTGCAGTGTTGCTCACAAAAATTGTTTTATCAAAGTTTACCGCGTGGTAAACTTAGATAATAGGCTGCCGATTCGAGCTTGTGAGGAAATTCCCTTGCGTTTTTATAATTTTTTGTCCTTGACATACTTTCGCCAAATACATTGATGGGTGTTGTTTATGATGAAAAAAAAAATATTTTATCGTAGTTTACCGTGTGGTAGACTTAGATAATGATCTGCCGAATCGAGCTTGTAAATAAATCTACTTGCGTCTGCATTATTTCTTGTTCCTATCATTTTTCCCCAAGACATACAGCGGTGTTGCTTACAAAAATTGCTTCATCAAAGTTTTCCGCGTAGTAAACTTAGATAATGGTCTGCCGATTCGAGCTTGCAAAGAAATATTCTCGCATGTTTATTATCTCTTATGTTGGTCATTCATTTGCGCAAGACTTTTAGATGAGTTACTCACCATAAATTTTTTATCATAGTTTACCGCGTGGTAAGCTTAGATAATGGTCTGCCGAATCGAGCTTGTAAATAAATTTACTTGCATGCTTATGATTTCTTATCCAAGTCATTTTTTTCCCAAGGACATGCTGCAGTGTTGCTCACAAAAATTGTTTTATCAAAGTTTACCGCGTGGTAAACTTAGATAATAGGCTGCCGATTAGAGCCTTTAAGAAAATTCCCTTGCATTTTTATAATTTTTTGTACTAGACATTCTTTTGCCAAATACATTGATGGGTGTTGTTTATAATAAAAAAAAAAATATTTTATCGTAGTTTACCGTGTGGTAAACTTAGATAATGATCTGCCGAATCGAGCTTGTAAATAAATCTACTTGCGTCTGCATTATTTTTTGTTCCTATCATTTTTCCCCAAGACATACAGCGGTGTTGCTTACAAAAATTGCTTCATCAAAGTTTACCGCGTGGTAAACTTAGATAATAGGCTGCCGATTCAAGCTTGTGAGGAAATTCCCTTGCGTTTTTATAATTTTTTGTCCTTGACATACTTTCGCCAAATACATTGATAGAAGTTGTTTATGATAAAAAAAAAAATATTTTATCGTAGTTTACCGTGTGGTAGAATTAGATAATGATCTGCCGAATCGAGCTTGTAAATAAATCTACTTGCGTCTGCATTATTTCTTGTTCCTATCATTTTTCCCCAAGACATACAGCGGTGTTGCTTACAAAAATTGCTTCATCAAAGTTTACCGCGTGGTAAACTTAGATAATGGTCTGCCGATTCGAGCTTGTGAAGAAATATTCTCGCATGTTTATTATCTCTTATGTTGGTCATTCATTTGCGCAAGACTTTTAGATGAGTTACTCACCATAAATTTTTTATCATAGTTTACCGCGTGGTAAGCTTAGATAATGGTCTGCCGAATCGAGCTTGTGAATAAATTTACTTGCATGCTTATGATTTCTTATCCAAGTCATTTTTTTCCCAAGGACATGCTGCAGTGTTGCTCACAAAAATTGTTTTATCAAAGTTTACCGCGTGGTAAACTTAGATAATAGGCTGCCGATTAGAGCCTTTAAGAAAATTCCCTTGCATTTTTATAATTTTTTGTACTAGACATTCTTTTGCCAAATACATTGATGGGTGTTGTTTATAATAAAAAAAAAAAAAATATTTTATCGTAGTTTACCGTGTGGTAAACTTAGATAATGATCTGCCGAATCGAGCTTGTAAATAAATCTACTTGCGTCTGCATTATTTTTTGTTCCTATCATTTTTCCCCAAGACATACAGCGGTGTTGCTTACAAAAATTGCTTCATCAAAGTTTACCGCGTGGTAAACTTAGATAATAGGCTGCCGATTCGAGCTTGTGAGGAAATTCCCTTGCGTTTTTATAATTTTTTGTCCTTGACATACTTTCGCCAAATACATTGATAGGAGTTGTTTATGATAAAAAAAAAAATATTTTATCGTAGTTTACCGTGTGGTAGAATTAGATAATGATCTGCCGAATCGAGCTTGTAAATAAATCTACTTGCGTCTGCATTATTTCTTGTTCCTATCATTTTTCCCCAAGACATACAGCGGTGTTGCTTACAAAAATTGCTTCATCAAAGTTTACCGCGTGGTAAACTTAGATAATGGTCTGCCGATTCGAGCTTGTGAAGAAATATTCTCGCATGTTTATTATCTCTTATGTTGGTCATTCATTTGCGCAAGACTTTTAGATGAGTTACTCACCATAAATTTTTTATCATAGTTTACCGCGTGGTAAGCTTAGATAATGGTCTGCTGAATCGAGCTTGTGAATAAATTTACTTGCATGCTTATGATTTCTTATCCAAGTCATTTTTTTCCCAAGGACATGCTGCAGTGTTGCTCACAAAAATTGTTTTATCAAAGTTTACCGCGTGGTAAACTTAGATAATAGGCTGCCGATTAGAGCCTTTAAGAAAATTCCCTTGCATTTTTATAATTTTTTGTACTAGACATTCTTTTGCCAAATACATTGATGGGTGTTGTTTATAATAAAAAAAAAAAAATATTTTATCGTAGTTCACCGTGTGGTAAACTTAGATAATGATCTGCCGTATCGAGCTTGTAAATAAATCTACTTGCGTCTGCATTATTTCTTGTTCCTATCATTTTTCCCCAAGACATACAGCGGTGTTGCTTACAAAAATTGCTTCATCAAAGTTTACCGCGTGGTAAACTTAGATAATAGGCTGCCGATTCGAGCTTGTGAGGAAATTCCCTTGCGTTTTTATAATTTTTTGTCCTTGACATACTTTCGCCAAATACATTGATGGGTGTTGTTTATGATAAAAAAAAAAATATTTTATCGTAGTTTACCGTGTGGTAGACTTAGATAATGATCTGCCGAATCGAGCTTGTAAATAAATCTACTTGCGTCTGCATTATTTCTTGTTCCTATCATTTTCCCCTGAGACATACAGCGGTGTTGCTTACAAAAATTGCTTCATCAAAGTTTACCGCGTGGTAAACTTAGATAATAGGCTGCCGATTCGAGCTTGTGAGGAAATTCCCTTGCGTTTTTATAATTTTTGTCCTTGACATTCTTTTGCCAATTACATTGATGGGTGTTGTTTATGATAAAAAAAATATTTTATCACAGTTTACCGCGTGGTAAACTATGATGAAATTACAAAATTTTGCCAAATACTTTTATGGGTGTTGTTTATGATAAAAAAAATAATTTATCAAAAATTACCGCATGATAAACTATGATGTTAGCTTGCCAAATGAGTATGTAAAGAACTCTACTTGGGTGCCTATGAATTGTTATAATTTTGATTTTTACTACAAGACTTTAGGCGGTGTTGCTCACCATAAATATTTTATCAATGTTTACCGCAAGGTAAACTTAGATAATGGTTTGCCGAATCGAGCTTATAAATGATGAGTACCTGAAGACGGTGGAGGGGTTTAGTTGAGATTTCATAAAGGGAGCTGGCTACGTTATAAATCACCAGCTCGGAAAATCTCTCAACGAACTCGTGGGTACAGCCGATGTACCGGAAATAAAAAATAATGTTCAGGTTAAGTGACTTGATAGAAAATATAGAGTAGCAGAAGATAAAGTCGGCAACGCTATACCATATTGATAACACGTGTGTAATCGAGTGAAGTTGTCATTAGTTATCTTGTTAGTGATCCAAGAACGATGATCACTACACAGGGTGGAAATACAAATAAACTCAATTATTAATCGATATTTGAGACTAAATCTATTGATAAAATCCATTTGATATAGTGTCAGTGGCTATAAAAAGCAACGCAAAACAGCTACGTTACATCAAATCTAACCAAAAAATTTGATTTCGGTAAAAATAAAAATTTATCTTGAATACGGTTTATCCTACAATAAATTTAACAGCACCAATAAAAACCATGTCAAATTTTACCTACTAGATGCAACTCTCAAACCGTTACACAGCTTAGGACGAGAAAAAAATGGGTGAAAATTTGTAAATTGTCACTTTGTATACATAATCTTGTGGAGATTAAAGTTTGAATTTTAAATATTTTTCTGCTTTAGGACGTTATATTTCTTTTTTTGCAATATCAGATTCTGAATTTTTTGGAGACACAAAATTTCCATCAACAAATAATCTATTCAATGATGTTACTTGGTTTCAAGCTACGTAGAGTAATAGAGAATTCGTATAATTTCTCACATGTACAACCACGTCTGTAAATGTACTTTCTTGAAGTTTATGTATTGTTATTTCTTCAGCTATCTCTATCGGAATTTGATTCCTCATGATTTTATAAATACTTTTTCTGTCGCACAGCTATAGACTTCGTAATGTGTTCAATTGGAGTCCAAGTAGAATTTATTTAATAATTTGTAATGTATGCCTTTATTTTATTTTGTGTAATTTTTCCTACATCTTTTCCATCGAATTCAATGAAAATTTTTTATATTATTTTTTTCCATTTTTTTATCCCCATTAGACATATTGAAGTCTACCACTAGCACCATTTGTGAGCCCATCTTCATCATCGATATTTACTATTATCATATATCGCACATTAATTTTTGCTTCGATTTTATAAGATAATCCTTAAGTTCATTGAGTTGGAAGTTTTTAAATCTTTTCCAATAAAGTATTTTTTACATTTGCAGGAGCGCTTCTAACTATTACGTCGATTTCTGTTATGATGAATAATTCTTTTCGAAATTTTTGCAGTGAAAGTTGATTGTATTCATCTTTTTGTGCGTTTGTAGAAAATAAATAAATAGCTTCTTGCGTCGGAAAACAGTTTTGTTTCGTTAAATTTGATATTTCTTTGGATTTCAATAATAAATTTATTTCTTCAGTTATAGTTCCATTAGCTAAATGGCTTAATGTAGTAGCAAATACGTGATCATCTTTTTGTCTCATAATTTCATTAAATTCGTAAATAGAAAATTTTTTCCATAAAAATGGACCAGTTAAGAGGATCTTCTTGTTAACATCAAATATCCATCTATCTATTACTGGTTGTAATTGATTAAAATCTCTAAAACAATTACTGAAATTCCTTCAAATACTTCATTCGATCAAAATATTTTTTGTAACCATCTATTAATACGATTAAATGTCCAACCAATGGTAAGTGGTAAATGTAAAGCTGAATGTAATCTTATTCCTGTGATGTTGAAAGCAGTTTTACCTGTGTAAGTGCATAAGACATTTATACCACCGCAATTATTTCCTGATAAACGGTTATAATGCCTTACAATAGTTTGAGTTATTGCTTCTATTAATTAACTTTTATCCACACCTTTACTTTTACTTGCTCCACCATTCATAAAATGATAAATTTTTTCTTCGGACATATAATTTTGTAAATAACTTAAATTATGATGATATCGATAGTGTTTTTCGTTTAATTGTCTAATTAATTCAGAATATTCTTCATTAGCAATTAGTCTGGGTACAGTTACATTTTGCACTACATCAGCAGTTTTTAATTTATCAGGAATCTCAAGTCCTATATTAGCAATTGGTTCATTTAATTTGTAAATAGTTAAGCCTGCGACTGCTTCATCAGTTCGATTGTCTATTTCTTCTGATTCTTTGTTCAATTCGTTTTGCATTACTTGCATTGCTGGCATTAATTTTATCTTCAATGTTATCTTAATACGTGTAATACTTTCTGTTATTTTTAATTTCATTAAGTTTTAATTCATACTGTTGGTCTAAATCTTTACAACAGTTTATTTCTTTTTCGTTTCTCCAACTGATGACTAACAGTAATTGTTTCCTGTAATAGTTAATTTTATCTACAATTATAGAGAATATCTTATTATTTTTCTAGTTTTGTGCATACAAACGTAACCTAGATTATTTTCTAATTTTAAACATTTTTTTGGTTTATTATCAACATTTGTTACGTTATCATCGTCATTACTATCATCATCGTTCGCATAATTATTATGATTAAAATTTTTTCTTAACGTCTTAGAATATTGGAATTTCGAAACAAAATCAGCTAGACACCAAGATTTTATGTCATTTGGTCGGTTTCTGTAATAATCAATGATACTTCATTATTTATGAATACTTAAGTATTTATAAATATGCACCGTCAAGAACATGTTGATGAAGAAATGCCTAATGTATGAAAAGCAATTTCTTAGGCTGATATTTCAGTTTTGTTTATAAAAGTATTTACGATTGTTCTCAACTGCTGTTGTAATGGTTGATTTCCTTTCTTCACTTCGTCAGCAGCATCTTTAATCAATTTTGACGAACCTTTTTGACTTTTATTAATATAGTTAACTTTGTATTTTACAATAGCACAAGGATCTAAAATAAATTGTATATCCATGTTACTCTTCATTAATTGTAAAACTGTTTAATTGTATCAGTTAATTCTTAATGCGCTTCTTTTTAAAAAAATGGTTGGTCTCTTTGTATTATTTAGATTGTTTTGATATATTCTATCTCATCTAAGCCTATGAACATTAAAAATTCGTCAACTGTACGTATATTGTTAGTTTTATTGGTATCGATATACGCAACTGCATTATTTATTTTAGTCCAATTAGTTTTAATAGCACATTGTGCTTCTGTACTTTTTTCTGATAGATCTTTTGTTAGTACAATTTTTGTAATTTTCATTGGTAATTTAGGATAACCAAATCTACAAAATGATTTTGTATTCTTAACATTTTTCTAACATGATTTACTCTGTTTATGAATAAGCAAAGCAACAAGCTTAGGAATTTCTGGATCATTTTTGCAGGTTATGAATCAATCAATAAGTTTTTGCACTTTACTTATTGATTCAGGATTATCATACTTATGAAAGAGAGAATTTTCTAACCATAAAATAATATGGTGATGCACAATTCCTCGGTGTTAAAATTCACATCGATTGGAATAATCAATAACATTATATTCTTCTAAGATTCCATTTTCAAATTTCAAAATTTTATAAAATTTTTTCAGAAGATGATCAAAATAGTGAGCACAAGGTATAGGATCAATTAAAATAAATCTAACTTTTTCTTGCCCAGATAAATTTTGACTTTCATTTTTCGATATGATTTTATATCTTTATTATAATGCTTAATAATTCTGTTCATTTTGTTTCTGCTGCTGAAGTTGTGAATAATATTGTGGGTATTCCTTTGTGTCGTATGATGCTGAACAAATCTTTTTTTTTGTGCCCATAAAGCAGGACTTGATCCATCGATTTGTAGGATTTTATAACCATCGTTGTGTTAAATTAATCGTTCAATTGTACTGTCATTCAAAACGTTTTAAACGGTTATGTTAGATGCTCTTCCTTTTTTCTTAAACATATATTAATATTCGATATTAGTTTTTGCAGACGATTAAGACAGGGACTAAGCGTCAGCTTAGGAATGTTCGTAGCGCATCTTCTGTCAAACATACGAGCTTCTGATTTTGAAATTTGTGCGAACCTGATGTTAACTTTTAACGTACGAGGTTGTCCACAATAAATTCCTGGAAAAGAAAATGGCTCTAAATCTTTGTCAAATAATAATGAAACAGGATTTTTGTTTTCACCTGGAGCAAATTTTACAGCTACAAATTCATCGTAAAGTAATGCTTCTTCAAAAAGTCGTGTAGGCTCATTATTTCTTGTTTCATTTCAATCATCAAAATTAAGAATTTCATTCTCGACATTTGCACTATCTTTATTGCTTGAAACTTCTTCCATATTTTCTTGTTGCATTTCTAACCGATTTTCTCAAAAAGAAATGCCATGTAGTTGGTATTAGAGTTAAGTTATTAAATATTTTGCAGCTTCATGAACTTTATGTGGTCCAATTGTTTCTGAAGCATATGGTATTTTATCTCTCATTCTTCTCAACAATTTCAATTAAATAGTTTGAATATTGTCGACTGCTTGAGAAAGAACTAACACAAATATGTTGAAGTCAATTGGTACATTTACACAATTTCTAACCAATCCATGTTGTTAATCTATTCCAAGACAACGTATTTTTAAAAGTGGCAATCGTGGAGATAAAAAATTTTTCTTCTACTAGATGCAAATCTCTCAATACTGAAGGAATTTCTGGAAACTTAGGCCATTTACTAGAGCTAATTTGGGTATTCTGTTATTTAAGACCCCGTTTTCAGTTTTACACGTATAACATAAAATAAGTGTTATTTCTTAAACAACAGACTTCTTTCCAATTTGTCAGTAAATTGTTATAATTAATTCAAGATTTTTCTGTATATTTTGCAACTTTTGAAATCAGAGACCACCACAACTCAAGCAACTTCAAACTGGACCTTTCCCAATTGATTCAAAGTAATGGTAAATTTTTTTAGCAAAATTTGATCGTTTTATCGAATTTAAAGTATCGATTTGACTATAATCTTCAAAAGATAAATTATTCAACGATTTTTAGACCGGGCTCAAACAGTGATAAACCAAGAAAAATTATTCGCACCCAATTTTTTTGTGCTTTTTTGTTCAAAATATAGTAATGTACTTGAAAGTTGTTCTAAATGTGCGGAAGAATCTGAGATTATTTTTTTCAGGTCGAAAATACAACTGAGACGAAATTGTTAACAAACAAATTGTTCCAACAATACCTGACCACATTCTTGGGTGGCAAGATGAACATTCATAGGTACATAACTATATTTTGAACAAGAAAGCACACAAAAATTGGGTGCGAATAACTTTTCCCGATTCATCCCTGTTTGAGCCCGGTCTATTTGTTATCGCAGTAATTTTTGAATTTTTCTTTCTCAATTTACTATTCACATTTCAACATTATGGCATGTTTAATTACAATTTTTTGGATTGTCAGACATTTGTGATAGAATTATTGATCGATTCAGTGATAAATTACTTTTTTCTTTATCGCTTTCGTACTATGATAGAGCTGATTTTCGTAATTGAGCTAGTGAAGGAGACAGCGTCATTAAAACTGATTTTTCAACTAATACTTCATAATGTCCCGTCTTATCCTTTCCAGTGTATAAAAAAATTTACATAATTACAGTTATTACTGATCACATTATTTAAAATCGAAACTATTAACTCATAATTTTTTTTAGTAAATATTTTAAGTGATTTAGAACAATATCTAGAAAACACACAAGCTTCAATAGATGTTCCATAACATTTATTTCTGTTTATGTAATTAGCATAAGAATATACGTCATTTATTCCGTATTTGGCTTTTACCTGTTCAGCACTTAAATTGTTTTTTGTATAATTAACTATATCTCTTTTCAATTTTGGATGATACGTTTGTGTCCCATAAACATCATAACTCATTGAGCGAGAGAGACAATTAACATCCCCTTCAATTCTAATAATGCTAAAATCATTAACTGGTAGGATATTTGACTCTACCATTATTCTCAGCGAAATTTGATAAATAATTTTATATTTAATACATTATATGTAATAAAATATAGTTGTAAATTGAATTATAATATTAGGAGCTGCCAAAATGTGACACTGAGTTATTAAAGTATAAGACTCTATTACGTGTTTTTAAGCTGCCAAAGTGCGGCGCTAAACTGCCAAAGTGCTGCGCTAAACTGCCAAAGTGCGGCGCTAAGATACCAAGGTGCGGCACTGTGCTGCTGAGATCTGGTGATGCAATTTTTTATAACAATAAAGGTAAAAGGTGAAAAAATATTCACCAATTCTAGCGATACTGGTTGCATTCTGAGAAAATATAGTCGAATAGAATTTAAAGTAATATAACATCAAATTTTGAACTTTTTTGTTGTTGTAATGTATTAAAAAAACTAGTGTGAGGTCCTAGGACCCCCGGCAAAAGTAAAACTTAAAAAAGAGTTCTTACTAAAATTGATTAAAATTAAGTAATACAAGATATGCTAATTTAAAGATTTGTACAAGTGAAAATGAAAGGAAAAAGAGTAAAGAAAGAAAAAAAAAATTTTTTTTTTTGTACCTGCAACCGTCAAGTGATGACTGTACGTTCGTTGCACGTAAAAAAGCAACCGCTGTACGGTCACTAAGATACGAAAAATCGTATACGCGCCGTGGTCGAAAGTAAAGAAACCTCAGATTTTCCGTTTAGCTTCTTCTGCTTCGCCTTGGACACCAATACACTGATGATCTAAGACTTTCTTTACTTTTCCAACCTAGGTGCTTAATATGATGTTATTTTTTTTTCAAGATGAAGGGAAAATAACAAAAAATTAGAGATTATGTTTGTATATGGCCCACTCTCCCTCTCTGTTTATTTATCTCGATAATGTAGTTCCCCTTAAGAAAATCCGTCATAAATATTATTCAAAAGAGTGGAATTATACATTCATTTACTATATACTAAACAGTCCAAAACTAAAATCTTTTTTATCAAAAACTAACAACGGGTTTGGTAAGACTTTCATTCACGAAGAAAATTTTTTAGTTAGTAGTTGTAATTTATTATTAATATTTAAAATAATTATATTCATCCCTGAAAAGTGTAAACATTTGAATTATGAGTGAAACTGTTTAATAGTTAAAGTAAAAGCTGCATTTTTTAATCTAGTGATAAAAGATCAGCATGTAAAGTATGAAAAATAATCAACTCTATCATATAAGATATTGGATCATTGGATGGACCAGCTAAAATATAAAATTTTAGCCTTTGTATTTCAGCAATCGGTCTTAACCGCCTCAATCGAACTTTTTTTCTAAGCATCGAAATCTCTTGGACAATCATTTTTTCGAGTCAAAACGTATTTCAAACAATTGTTTATTTTTGTCATATTTGTCTAGGACGATTATGCAAAAACTTTTATAGAATTTAATTTTTGTCAAACTTTCCTGGTTCGAGAAACACCACGTTCGAATTAATCTTTCTCAACTTATTTTATAATTTTTTTAAACATGAAGCCTACGAAATTATATAATTACCATCTTGACATAACTAACTTTGCAAAAAATTTTGGTTTTTTGTTGGGTTCTTGTTTAGAAAGGTGATCCTTCTTGAAATATATTTAGCAGAGTCGTCTCGTCTTACATGTACGCTGAAGAGAGTAAACTTGGTGGAGAATTCAATCCAAGCAGTTACATGATTCAGCAGCGATCTAAATTGCTCTGCCAATCAACGAAGTCTCACTTATTTAGTAGAAATAAGAAAGTAAATATATGTATAAATGATCGCTTACCATACGTCAAGCAAATCTTGCCTCTAATCTGCATTGGTGACGCAAGTTTAAGCAATAATTGAGGAGAATTTCACAAAAAGATACAATGTCAAAAAAATTTAATCGTACCGTACACAGCGTAAATAATAATAGACTTACAGCTAGAGTTTTTTTCAAGGTTGATTTGCCAGAAAGAGTGGTGCGTTTAATACATATACATTAAACTGCTTTTAAAAATCTGAGGTTTTGCCTATTTCTTTTCCTCTCACGCAGTAGAGATTTTGAGGTTCTTTTTTAGAGAGACCGAAAATTAAGAGAAGAAATACATTGTAAAAAAAAAGAAACAAGAAAAAGAGTGTCTTACCCATAATGGCGCCCAGCTGAGAATCAGACGTCAATTAAGAATGAATAAACGATGTCTTTTAAAAAGCAAATCGTAAACCGAGGGGCCTAGAGATCGTACACTTTTTCTCACACAGTGCTGACTTTCAATACTTTTATAAAACGTAAGCGTCGTAAGCTTATAATACTATACTCATGCGATTCTGGAGGCCAAGTCGCCGAGAGAGTGCCGACTTAGCATGTACCTGTACCTATTCCCTGGTTGTAAGCGTCTGCTGTCTTAGCAACTTTTTCTGCGGTTGGTAAGACAAAAATTTTTCTAATCCACTGGTTGCGTGTTCTATCTAAAATCAGTGCCTGATTTATATTGTTCCACAGTGACAATACAACGTATACATATTTATAACCCTATATAGTTTTACATATTTGGCTTTCGTAAGTTCATAATTTTTCAAAGTGATCCAGAACTAATGAAAATAACACTTTTTTAGAATAAAAACGCAACATGGAATCGATATACTCAACACAAATCACAGGCTAATCGTCCTCCAAAAATGGTTGAGTAAATTACACGGGGAGTTAATCAACTGTTTGTTACAACGCTAATTTTCGTAAAATAATAACAAATTAAGAGTTTTTTTAATAATTTTTATGAGTTGTTCCTTGCAGATCACGAAGGGAGTTCTATAAATTGTTTTAATACGAATGTTTCTGAAGCCAACTTTCAAAATTACATTTAGGACGATGATAGTAAATTTGTACTTTTTATTTAATTTTAATTATTGTAATATACCACCACCAGAGTTTGAGTCTGGAAACTATTTTCCTAATAAAAGTAAGTACTAAAAAATTTTTGACTTGTGAAATTAAAAGTTTATCAAATTATTACTAAATCATTTCAAATCTGATGTCAGAGCATTTTAATCCATAGGTCAATTATGTACCTACATTTCCATACCCTATGAACTTGGCTAATAAAATGCCATCCAACAATCCAACTACTTATGCTGCACATGTTGACCAATCAAATCATAATTGCGAGCAAAAAGATACTAAGTATTAGTATTTCAAATAAAATGAAATTTTTTAATACAATTGATAATAATGTTGAATTAAAATACTAAATAACTGGAAATTTTTAAATTCATTTAGTAACTTTTACAGTGTCTTTTAAACCAAGCGTATTTATTTGGATAAATATCTGATGCCGAATAACCAACAGCAGCAACAATAACACTAAATACTTTAACAGCAGCAGCAACAACTAGCTGATGATTTAGAGTAACACAAATTCAAGTTTTTTAATATAATAAATTTGATAAAATAAAATTTTTATTTTTTCAATCAATATGTTCTTAATTATTAGATAATAACTTATAGCCAAATAATAACTTTTTTTACATATTTTTTTCCGTCCAATTTTTCTATGGTACTATGTATTTATCAACTTGCTACCCAAGGGCTCGAAGGCCCTTATGCCCCAAAACACTCCGCTCAACATCTTCATCAAAATCATTCAGTTCATTATCCATGCGCGAGATGATTTTCGATTTGCTGTCGACCGACCCGTAAAAATAATTCTCTTACAGCAATGTTAATACTTAATTGACTCATCAGTTTTGCAATATTACGTAACTATTATCTAAACAGTTTACTAAGACTACCAGTTAAAGTAGATTTGAGATTATCTTACATGTGGTACATCAAGATCACTTTTATTATAAAATTAAAACAACTAAACTGTGGGCTTTGTTTTGTTGAAATAAATTGGATTCAAGTATTCCACTCTATATAATGTAATGATTTGTAGATCCGAGAGGGTCCAGGAAGCAGTTGTTGGGATCGATCATAGAACAACGTTTTCGTGCGTAGCTATTATGGAAGGAAAGCAACCAAAAGTCATTGAAAATGCTAAAGGTTTTAGAACGACACCTTTCTACGTTGCTTTAGCGGAAGGTTGATCTTAATATCAACAAAGGTTTATGTTTATACCAACAAAATATTTAGTACACTATATAGCAGATAAGCAATGTTGTATATGATTTAAGTGTGATACTTTCAATATCTTCATCCTTGAAATATAAAAGAGAGATTTTGAAGTCAACTACACTAACGAAGACATCTTCCTAGAAAGTAAAAATTGTTTACAACGCCCGTGTCATCTTACCAGAGAATTCAAGAAAGAGACAAGTACTAATTTTAAAGCTAATCAGTACATAATGATTTAACCTTAACATTCCAAATCACAGTAAGGTATCGATATTATCAAGAACACTATGGCGATGTAGTATCTAAAGGAAGTCGCTATGAAGACAAGGATCGATTTGTCCAGTTTCTAGCAGACAAACTTCAGCCTACCCTACCTCACAATGGATGTTAGCGGCCCTAAGCAGTTAAATCTCAAACTGTTGCGTAGCAAGTGTGAGGCCCTTGTCACCAACCTGATCTAGTGCACAATTTAATCTTGCTAGAAGACTCGGTGATTCCAAGGTAGTCAAATCCGACATTGGCGATATCCTATTAGTCGGATGTATGTGAACTTTGACGAAGCTGTCGCCATCGGTACTGCTATTCGGAAAGTTGTTTTGGCGGTGACGTGACGAATGTCTAGTTCCCCGATATCAATTTATTTTCATTGGGTGTGTACTTGATACCAACATTTTCATTTAATACTGGAATCTAGTTGCCATAATAAACGTCTTATCTCTCTGAAACCTAGAGGCTGACAAATTATCTGTCTGAACAATAAATATAAATTCTCAAAGGTTTTAAAAAATTATTACAAATTTAATTTTGAAAAGTAATGTTTTAAATTTCTTTTTACAAGTTTTCAAATCCTTTATGGTATGTTGATCACAGGAAACAGAACTATTCCCACGAAAAAGAGCCAGGTCTTTTTAACGGCTGCTGATGACCTGATTCAGCTGGAAATCAAGGTGCATCAGGATAGCTTTGGGTCGCCTCCAACAACGAGCTTCTGGGACAGTTTACGTTCGTAATCCCTCACGATAACTCCTTACGATATCCCTCTTGCGCCACGTAATATACCCCAGGTTAAAGTCATGTTTGATATTAACGTTAATGGTATAGTGCACGTGTCTGCCAAAGACATGGAAAATTGACAGGAACAACAGAGTAAGTTGGACATATGGTCTTGAATTTATTTTCCTGCATGAGGTTTGTTAGTAGTACATTATATGCATTTTTGAGCTATTAACTAATTGTCTATTTTATTAGTTGTCATTCAATCTAGTGATTATTTGAACAAAGACGAAGTCGAAGACATTGTCAAGGATGCTGAACTCAACGCTAAAAAAATAGAATCAAGACAGTGCAGTAACCGTCAACCAGGCTTAGGGTATTATCCTCGATACTCAAGCCAAGATAAAGAAGTTTACACTACAACTACTAAAAGATAAGATATTTGAAAAAAAAAAAAAATAATAATAAATGAATTCCAACAATTAGAACTTTGCAATTTATATTTATTGCTATATTCCATTTCTAGGCCATTCACAAGCTCGTCAAAGAGAAAGATGTGTATTTTTATCCATTGTTATAAGTGACAAGCTATTATTATATTATTTTTTGCGATTTACGGCTTCAATTTTATTTTAAAAACACTAACGTTAAGTACAAAAAAGTTGTATTGTAAATGATCTATGAGTTTTGCATTAAGTTTGTAGTCTAAAATGCAAATAAAAGAAAAAACAAGTACGATGGATAGGGGAAAACGATGATTTTGCGATTTTTTGGGATTTTTTGTGATTTAAAGCGCCAATTTAATGTCAGAACTTAATATGTTGAAAACAAAAATTGTATGTATTTCAACGAAATCTACAACTATCTCGTATAATTTATAATTTCAAATGCAAAACAAAAAAGTTGAATAGGAAATAACAACTTTTTACTCATTTTGCAAGCACTTTTTGGCTCATAGAACGTGTGGATTACATCCTAAGTGAAAATGTTATGCACAAAAAAGTTGTATATCAATAAGATCTACAACTTTTACATACAATACTGTAATCAAAAATACAAAATGACTAAGTTTGATTGGGAAAAACTACGTATTTTTAATTTTTGAGCATTTTTTGGCTCACAGAACGTTTGGGTTATGTCCTGAACGAAAATGTCAAACACAATAAAGTTGTATTTCAATGATATCTACAACTATGTCTATCACAACAAACCTCGAAAATATCCCGTAACAGAGTTATAACCGAAAAACTATTTTTTTTCACTGCAAGTACCATCTTAAAATGACTGCCATTTTCTTTCTAAAACAGGAAACCTTGCAGATTTCAAACCATCACGTGAGACATAAAAGACGCAGCTCTCTGTAAAATTTCAGCTCAATGCGACAAAAACTGCATAAGTTAGTCAAAAAACTTGATTACGCCCATGCATACATACATACACCTCTGACGCTAAGGTCTGCGATCGCAATTTTTTTTTTACAAAAACACTAAGTTTTAAGGGTGCTCTTTTTGCTCTAGCAAAAATATAAGAAACTCATAAGTATCAGTTGCTCCTAAAAAGTTGTTTTATAATTAGCTTCAAATATTTTGATCGAACAAATTTTAACATTTTTGTTTAAAAATTTTATTGATGACTTTTAGTAGTTTTATAATATATTTGCATGAGGACGTACATACAATTTAACGTTAAATGTGTAATTGAAGTAAGATTTTAGTGATTTTACTTTAAAGATTTAATATCATTTAATTAAATAGAGCTTAAAAGGTTATAACTGATTTGTAATTAGTGACAACAAAAACCTCTGTGTTTATTTTCTTTTGAAAATTGATACTTCTGATTTTTCAGTCTGTTCAATTCACTTAGTGACAAACTGTAGAGCAGAGATTTATGAAGCTGCTGGTAAGAATGAAATTTAAGATTTTAAAATAGTCATCAAAGTTAAAAAATTTTTACTTTTATATATGTCCGCCAGTTTAGGTTAGAAAAATCTGATAACAAACGCGTAATAAGTGACCTTCGTACCAATTTTCAATAGAATCGCACTACTCTATAGCAATTCTTGCAATGGTTTCTTTATACAGATGCTTTAAAGGTGATATTTTTTAGAATGCAAAAATATGTTCTGTTTATTTTTCAAGTTTGTGTAAAGATTTTTAAATTTTTTTAAATAACGTTTTAATGTTATATTACATAACCATAATTAAAAAAAATTCTCTCCCAGAAAATTAAAAATGCAATCTTTTCTTGCTAAAATCACACTTAATTAATTGTTATTTGTACGAGACATACTCTCAATTAAGTTTTGTTCAAAAGTACAAAGCTAAATCCTAAATTTTTAGGAATAATTATGTTTGTGAATGAGCTAAAGGGTTAGTTTTTAAGGAGATTTGAGGTAGCCACCTCAGGTGTTCAATTTTTCGCATGTTAAGTTTAGGCTATGTAATTATTAAAAAATTTACATTAAATATAAGTCCCTCTTCATTTACTACTATTATGCTTATGACTAACATTAAAGAAAATCTTGTTTTTTGGTTGTGTCTATAGTTCAATAAAATTTTGTTTTTTCAAGGTGTCAGATGTCAATGATGACGTTCGTCGTGCAGCAGTAACAGGCCTTGGATTTTTGCTTTTCAGGTAAGTTTTTTTTTTCAAAAGTTAAACTATTAAAATTTTTTATGATAATACACTCATCAGTAACCACACAGTGACATGTTCTAGTGTCTCTAGTATTTATGTATCGTTAAGTAATGGATCCCCCCCCTCTTCTTGCGAAGTCAGGTAACGACTTCAGTAACTTGCAGCAACAATGAGCAATTAATCTTATTTATGAACATGTTTTTAGGTGCCAATGAGAGGTAAATTATCTACCTACCTACCGTGGGTTATATGTATATATATGTATATGGGTGTGTCTTATAATAAATGCAAAAACTCAAAAACACCTAATTGTGAGCAACAAATTTCATCATTAGCCTTGAGCGCAACTACAGATCAGCGCCACCAAACGGAAAAGCCAAGAAGGTTTGGGCTGGTCGACCGTACTAATATTATACCTATATATTCAGAGCGATATGTAAACATTGTTACATGTATATATCATTCTGAATATATAGGTATAATAATAGTATGGTCGTCTTGGCCAAACGTTCTTGGCTCTCTCGTTTGGTGGCGCTGATCCGGAATTGCGCTCGAGGCCAATTGGGCACACATTATCTGAACAACTATATTTTTATGTGTTCGTACACATATGTATTTGTACCAATAGGTTTAGCAAGGTTAAGCCTCATCGTCTTATTTTCTTCAACTTATGATTGAAGAAACATAAAGAGTATAAAAATTAGGATATTGTTCTCTCATACTCATAATAATTATTTGAAGGTAAGTTCTTAATTATATAAATGTGTGTTTATATATTCATAGTTGTATATATATACATATATAGACACGTATTTACACATACTTTCACGGAAGTAGATTTCCTTCTGTTTAATGCTATTTGCTGTTTACAAAAAATACTATTGTTGTTTAATAATGTATATGTGTATATATATTTGTATGTATACTTAGATACATATATACGTATGAGTAGGTGTGTCTTGTAATAGCTGAAAGAATTTAAAAACACATCAAAAAGTAACGTTCTTATGGGGTTATAGGGTTTTTGTTGGCAGAACTCATGATATTTAATTAATCAACATAACTGGCCCAAAATTACGAAGTTTCATAAGTTTTTGCTCGTTAGCAGTACAAATTAGAGTGACAAGGCTAAAAGGTCAAAAGGTTAGTGTGCTGTTAGGTGGGCAAGATACAAGATTTTGAAGTATTGGGTATCTGAGTGGAATAGTTTACAAACAAGGAAAATTTAAATGTTTTTGGACGACTTTTGAGGTTATGAAAAATCGTGACGAGTTGGGATCAAATAGAGGTCAGATTCTGATTCAGCGACCCTGAAAACCTCTAGTAAGTGTGGTGTAATCTGATTTAGATTTAAATTTTTTTAAAGAAAATTTTAACGTTTTTTAGCCGAATTTTGAGGTTATGAGAAATCTTGCCGTGATGGGATAAAACAGAGGTTGGTTTCAGATTCGGCTACCCCGAAAACCTTTTACTTCAATATCTAGTCAATTAAAATGTACGGATATATTTACTTACAGTCTAACGTTATAAGAAACTTCTAATTTACTGTACTAGTGTGGTGTCAGTTCCGGTGTATGGTTGTTGATGAAAGAAAACATTTTTTTTACTTAACTTAATGTTTAACATTCTTTATCTGTCTACATTTTTCTTCGTGTAATATTTATAAAACAATTAAAATTTTTTAAACATTGAGTAAAGTAAAAAAAAAGTTTTCTTTCATCAATAACCATACACCGGAACTGACACCACACTAGTAATTTTAAAAACTATTTTATGTTTCTTATGTACATGGGAGAGTTTTGCATGTGATGAATACTAGTCCCGGTAGTAAAGCGCAGCTAAAATATGCTTTTTCTGATTCAATTAGGGACTATAATTAAATCATGAGTGTTTTAAGTGTAACTGTTAAGGATATTTTGACAGAATTGCATCATAGCAAGGGTTTGTCATGGGAAGAACGAAAAACTTGTAGCGTCCAGTATTTGATAAAAAAGTGTGGCCTTGCTGACAGTGTTGTTTTGCGACAAGAGCTGGAGAATGAGCTACGCCAAAAGTTTTATAACAACTTATAAAAAAGATTAGATAAGTTGCCAAAAAACAAAAAAATTTGTTTGGATGTACTACATAGACATGAGAATTGGGCTAATGGACTATTTACTTTCAAGAACATAGTCACAGTTAAAAAAGTGCACGCCTACGAACACGTAAGAATTCAATAAAATTTATAAAGGTTCTTAGAGAAATATATGTCGTTAAAATAATACATTCAGCCCATTGAAAAATTAATGTATACTTGTGATTTTTTAACAATGGAGCCGTCGTTTTTTGCTGTATATATTATTAGAGGCCTATATTTACATCTCCGAATCTATCGAGCAGCAAAAATAATGTATAATCGATTATTTCGTGTACATGCAAAAATTTTTCGGATCGATTAAGATTGCACTATATATGAATGTATGCATTTCCACTGTGTATGAATTCGTTATTGTTGCAGTTGTTTCCTACATCGTTGGAATCCAAAAAGCAACGAAACTTTTAGAAATGCAAATACAATCATCAAAGAACACATGTGCAAAATTTCCGATCGATTTATTACATTAGTTCGTCAATTTCGTACATCTACTTTTGAATTAACAATAATGAAAAAAATTCTGTTTAATTTGATAATAAATTGTTATCTGTTACATTTTCATTATTTACACAATCGATTTACGGAGACAGTCAAACAGTTCTCTGCTCAGATCTTTCCCTTGCAACGGTAAAATATACGTTAATTTGCATGTAATGATTTCTTATTTACATATCACGTAATGCTGCAAAAATAAACTTATATATTGATTTGTTACACTCCTTGCCATGTTTCGCCAAGATTTATATATCATATCTATTGTATTTAAGTGCAAATACAATTTTATTGTTTGATTGATCGTACTAACTATAATTTAAATTTAGAGGCTTATTGCAATAATCAGTCAGATTGTTTCATGAGTACACGGTCAAAAGTAACACGACTAGTGTTGTTCCGAAAGTCTTAATTGAAGATGTTAATAAGTTTTATCATGCGTAAAGTGTCTTAGATAAATGAGATTGGCTGATGTAAAATAACACTTTTGAGGAGCTGTATAATTATTTCCGACGACTTGTAATTTAAAATATACCAATGTCTGAAATTGTACCCCTCTCACAGCATCCCATACTTCTTTTAGTTGCATGTAATTAGATAAAATGGCTGTTTTCATTAAGTAATCACATTACATATGGACACTCACAAATTATGTGTAAAATGAGAATTACTTGTATCTCTGGCGTTGTATTACGTAATAATAATAAATAATGTATAGATGGTACAGTGGGTCGACCTTGCACTACCTATTCAGAATCATCACAGAAAAGCCGTGATAGAAAAGTTTTGGCTCCTAATGATAGCGTTGACATTGATGAATGCTTTGCACTTGCAAGGAAAAAATTAAAAAAAGACAATAACCTGAAAGCAGAGCAATAGCACCGGAAGAGGCTGTTCTACTGATACTGGATGCAAATTTAACCAAAACAGTGTACTTGAGGGTCAGGCTTTCAGCATTACAAGTTGGACATAATATATACCCATCGTATGAAAAGGTTAACACGCTACTACAAATATCTCTACTTCAAAAACACATGACTACTCATAACAGAAGAATAATTTTATTACTTTCGAAACTTTTCATCAGATTTTTCTTGGAATATATACCTTACTTAAAATATATAAGTAGATTTTACACATAACATTCATACATGGTGAATGTACGTGTAATTTAATGTAAGAAGACACAATTATTGTTCATTAATCTATTTTCCTCAGGTTTTACAAGCCAAAAATGAAGTTTACCCAGAAGACATTAGTATTTTGGAGAGTACATGTGAGGTTACACTGCAGAGGCTACTGGAACACTCAGTTCAGAGGCTATGTAAATTTTTATGTATAAAGTCAAATGATAATGAGGAGCTCGTGTAGCATTTGAAATATGTATTTGATAGTAGTCATGTGAATAGATACAGACGAAAGACTAAAATTAAGAGTGCAGTCACACAATATCTTTTTTGGATATCACTTGCGCCGTTAAAGCTCCTGCACAAAACAAAGGGTACTGTTTTATGGCGAAATCAAAAACCATCTTTACCTAGATTTTTTCGGCCTATTATAATTAAATAGGCGAAGGAAACTGTTGAACTATGTAATGAAGTCGAACAAAGTATGTCGCAACAAATGAATGAATTCCAAAAAATTTCTATTAATAGATTTGTAGTCACTATAAAAACGCTCCTAACTATGGTTGATGGCAAGATTTGTTATATTAATGGATAAATACAATGATTAAAGGCCTTTCTGAGAAGCAACAATTTTCTATTAGTGTATATGTTACTTGGAAAATGTATATATATTCATATATATTTAGATGTTTGTATACATTGTTAGAGTGATTTAAAATTAATTTTTTTTTATCATCTATTTTCAGGTGTGTAGTGCTTTAAACGACTCATCGAGTCAACGGTGTTTTATTTGTTAAGAAAAAATTCTCTATTTTAACGATATTGATAGAATTACTGAAGTAGCAGTAGACGTAAAAGCACTAAATTATGGATTCTCGGTGCTTCATGCGAATATTTGATTGATGAAAGAAGTTCTTCATCTTTCGTATCGAATAGAACTGCAAGTTTGGTCCGTAAATAGAGAAATATTGATAAGCAATTACCTACCTTTTATCTTTTGTACGATACTTGAAACTTATTTTAAACTTATGATTTGTAACATAATAGTTTTATAATGTGTACAAGAGTTTATGATCGTACACCACATATTCCATAACGTAGAACATATGTTTTACTGGAACAAATTGTGTACATAGAAATTTTTCTCAAACTAATTATTGTTTAAATAATAATAATAATTTGGTTTAATATTATCTTAATTCAACAATAAATATTTTGACAATATTTCTTATAATAGGTTTAAAAAAATGATAAAGAAAAAATAAAAAAAGAGATCCAAAATACGTAATCTTCGAAAAGAGCTTGGTAGATTAGTAGATGCTCCAATCCAAGGATCAGAAAATACAAACAGTGGTAACACCGCAAGAAAGTTATTCGGTAATGCAGATGTCGTTGCGAGGTTAACGGGTACGGAAATCTCCATAAAGTCATATTATAGTTCGAATTGTTAGGAATTATAAATTTTTTTAATTTTATGTTTATGCATTCTATTGCATCAAACATTCTAGATTAAGTAAATATATATTTAACATGATAAGTTTTTTTGTATCTTAATACTTACAATTAAAATTTTTTTGTTTTGTGCAATTAAATTCTAAAAAAGACATTTTTTTAAGGTTTTAATTTGAATCTACAAAAAAATTTAAGGTAATTCTAGCAGTTATATCCTCTGGACACGTTGTTGATATGGAAGCTTTTCGTAAATATTGTTAGGAAACAGCCAAGCTTTACGTTGCCAAGTACTCTTGGTATAAGATTCCTACCTCACTGCGTGTCATTTTAATGCACGGACATGAAGTAATGGACCAGTTGTTTCTTTCAAGAGGAACCTTATCCGAGGAAGCGCAGGAGGCTAAACACAAGAATGTTAAGAGTTTTTGCAAAAAGTTTTTACGAAAAACTGTAAGGTAAAATTGAATTCACGACTAACTTTCGATAAGTGCAAGCATTTACACGATAATACATGTATAATTGAAGTATCACAACAAACACAGATGTATTTAACAGGTTGCTACCTAATTCTGATACATATCTCTCGTTATCTCGAGATATACCAACAAAAAAACCACATGTTAACAAATAAAATGTAAGCTCTGCTAATAATAGATATTGAAAGTACTAAGAGTGACTCCGTTTAGCAGAAAAATAGTAACGAGGCCTTAATGGAGGATTACGAGACTGATAGCTCAGTAGAGGATAAGAGTGAAGATTCATTATCGGAATAAACCAGTTTTAATCTGTTTTGTTAAATAGTCATAACAAGAATGAGAAAGAATAAAATCATTTTACCAATATGTATATTTATCAACATTTTATTTTGATATAAATACTAACGCACATGAATTAACTATTGTGTTGAAAATTATAACAAACAATATAATAAATATATTGATCAAGAGATAAGTTTTCTACAATTTTGCAGATCAACACATACTCAATAATGCACCACATATACGTAAATATTGAAGTGGTTATTTATATGTACATGAAATAAACAATAATAAACTAATACGCTAAATTATAACTCTAAATATAAGAAGTGGCAAAAGGACAATAATTTGATATTCTTACATTCTATAAACTTTTTAATTCAATGCATCAAAAATCATACTTGAAATAAACGTAAATTTACATATGCAAACATAAATAATAACACCAATAAACAGCTATGTAATGAATACTAGCAGGTAAAATATTTGTTTCACATACTGATATAATAAGCTTTAAATTTTTTCCGCCATCTTGGATCCGTTATTTTGAAGTTGGCAAATTTAACTTTCGATTCGTGATTAGCCACCCTGAAATACAACGTATACCAAGTTTGGTTCGAATCAGTTGATTTTTGAAAATTTCGTCTGCCATCTTGAATCCGACATCTTGAAATTGACTAATCTGACCTTAGATTCGTGATCAGCGACCCCAAAAACACCTGTACATAAAATTTTGTACGAGTCAGTCAACTTTACCAACGTTTTATGTGTCCAGAGTATTTTGACCATCGAAAATTGCTCTATGTATAGCTAAAAAACATATATATATATATATATACGAAGTCCTTACATATCTGAGGAAAGCAGATCCTCATAGAGAATCTTTTTACGAACAAACAAGCCGAAAATCAATTTTTTCGAGTTAAAATCCAGGGGAAGCACGAATTTTGAGCATTTTTTTAGCTTTGGAGACCACTGTGCGCCGATCTCCTTCACGCTGTTTAAGTACCTCACTCACTTTACTATGAAAAGTCTGGCATGGAAAATTTAATAATTTCTTATTATGGTCTGATTTGTAAGTTATATGTAATTTTCACGATTTTTTTTGTATTTTTTCGAAAATTTTTATAAACTTCACAAATAGTTGAAATTTTTTTCCAGATTTTTCACATATTGTTTTATTTTAATAGGGTCTTATCAATAAATTTAATAATAATTAAATTTTATTATCTTATTATTCGTGAGTGAAGTAACTTTTTAATTCAAACACGTTAATTACAGTTAGGGATAAATTTCAGAGAGGTGAGAGGAGTACAAATATGCAGCCACGCTGGCAATTACTTTTCTCATATTAATATACTTACGTACGCGCTTTGATGCATACTTGACCTCTTTCTTTTTGTTTTAGTAAAAAACGACTTTTGGAATCATTTGAAAAACTTATCGGCTTATCAACAATTAATGTTTCATACCAAAAAGATTGAGAGATTTCTACAGATCATATGTGTGCAAATTTACGTGATTTTTTTACAAGGTTACAAGGAAGCAATATTCATTGGCACAGAATACTACCCTATTGAGGATCAAGCGGTACTACAGCGTGGCTTATCTTAACCTTTTAAATAAAAATATATTGTGTGTAATTAATACACTACAAAAAAAAAGTGTGAGCGTATGTGATGGGTGTGAGTGTGACGTTAAAAAATATAATCAGCACGTCTTGCCCGAGCTTTCATTTGAACTTTTCTTATCTGCGTAATATATTGTTTATAGTTGTCCTTTTATTGAATACTAAAACATTTATTAAAACCACGCCCCTTTTACGTACATACACTCGTTTGAACGATAATTGCATAACTTTTATACACAATGTCGTTTCACAGAAAGTATATTAATATTCACTTTATTGTCTGCTGCAGAATTTCGTAGAAGTACAACTTTATACTTGAGTACCTAAGCACACACTGTCTGCTGGTTCTTAATATAATTGTTTTAGTGTTAATATTACTTGCTTTTATTACAATGGTTGAGTATAACATGAGCATCAGTTACTACGAATCCAATTACTGCGTGAGTATTTTCGCAAGATTTTTATGTTGCAGCCCAGGCTCACTAACTGCCCACCAATTACTGCGAAATGCGACAAAATTTTGTAGGTTATTAGTTAAGCAGTGATGTATTTTATAATCAAAAATTCTATTTTGGATTGAACGTTATTAGCGTCCAGAGGTGTTCCACTATCTAAGCCAACTAATTTTCCAGTCAGTTCTTACTTTGTATTCTTGACGAGTACACAGTAATTGGTAAAGTTCTTTGCAGTACCTCACTTCAATATATAATTATTATTGGTTACAAGCTTTATTATTAAAAACATTTCTATTGCAGTTGATGATGTGGTATGGCTGCTTTAGTAGATCGGGGGTTTGATTCTTGGTCCCGTTAACTCCTTACGATGAGGATATTAAACTTTGTGGAAAACTTGAAGAAGGCAAGGCCAGTGTGAACGGTAATGAAAAATGCTGATGGTAAGGGGCTGAAAAATGTTTATAGAAGGGATAGTTGAAAAAGTTAAGGAGAAACTTATGTTTTGTTGGAAAAGAAAAAATCGGATAGGAGTTTTCTAGTTGTTAGCAAGATCGATCAATATTTGTCATGATGGTAGTGAAGGATGCCCGTCAGAAGTCACTTAGTGATTTAGCTAAGAGGAAAAACAGTAAAACGAAAAAAACTCATAATGATAAGCTATCAAACAAATAACATTGACAATCTTTATATTTACTAATAAATAACATACTCTTTTTCAAAATTCTATTTTTTAACTCTCCTATGCCTTCACAACCATATTATTTATTTCTATTAACACAGTAAATTATATTTTTTCACACATCAATAATTTTTTTTAAGTAGAGTTAAGCAACACGCTTGTAAAATAAAATATGAACTTATTTTTTAAGAAATAAGTGAAAAAACTTAATGTAAATAGAGAAGAGTCATAAAAATGGAAGACGATGACAGAAAAGTTTAAAGTTATTTTATAGAACAAGAAATACACAAACAATTAACCTACAGATACATACGTTTTTGTAAATTCCTTGTGTACACATCATAATTTGCAGTTTTAAAGTGTCTCCTATTCACGATAGAAATTGAGTGACTTACATCGTACATTGATTATAAAAATATAAAAAAATTACATTTTAAAGAACAAGTAACCAAGCTAGAAATAGAACCAGGCTTTGAATTTAACCTTCATTTTTTGTTACATGTTAACTTAAAATTTTCTGTACTGTAACCAAAGATATTAGTTAAATAATTGATTAAAACTTTATTTTACTAAGGTTACTTTATTTAGGCACTGTACCTATGACAACAATTTATTGAGTTCTTATCATAAAACTACAGTGAACTCCCTTATACGAAAGACTATACAGTTAATCAGGCTCCAAGATTGTACCGAAATTTCTTGAGCTGTCTATTTTCTCTTAAGCTTCATTAAAAGTAGAGTGGATAGATGGTGCTCCTAAACACAATTTGGATCTTTCAACTGAAACTTTGGTTAATAAACCTGTGTAACAATTTTTTTAAACTTGAAAATTTGTTATAATTTATTATTCACCTGATAAGAAAATGTACAAATAATGTTACATTCTATTTTCATAAGAAAGTAATTAATAATGGAAAATTTTTTAGCCTGAATCGTCAAATAGTTCTCATTACTAGTAGTAGGACCAAATTCAATTTTCAGTAATGAAAATTTGGACTAGCTCAAAAAAAATATGCTGCAGAGAATGTAACCATGACAATCGATTGTAATGGATTCGAATAATCAATATTTATCGCATAAAATTTGAAGAAGCTTTAAAAAAAAATTTTTTTTAAAGTATACGTGGCAAAAAAATAAATAAAATAAGCTTCGGTTGATCCCCATTAGTCCAGTGGTTTTCCCGCAAAATGCAAAAAATCTCGTTGTTGAAACAAATTTTAAAAAATTAATAAGAATCCTTCGCAGAAACATTAACAGCCTAAATGTGGAAGAGTTGTAGCTTTAGTAATCTTCAACAACCACAGTAATTTCAGTAAGATCGGATGGAAAGTTTTTGCTAATTGCAGCTAAGTATAAACAAAGGTACCTTGGCAAAACAGCTGACAAGAAATAGTTTACAATTTTAGATGCATTTTTTTTGCGAAATTATATTCTTTAATATTTACTTTATAACTTACCAAAGTATTAAATTTTTTTTGCAGTGTAAAAGGCTTATTGTTTGTCTACGACGCAAAAACCCGTGTTTTACTATTTTTGCCATTTTTTAAAAACTCTAGTAAAAAATATTTTTTGTTTAATTTTATTACAATTGACTGGTATTGCTTGATTCTCTGCAACATATATTTTTGGCGTTAGTCTTAATTTTACAAAAAATTACCGACATTTCAGCTATTTCGATCCTACGATGGCAACTTGATTATAAGTTCAAAATAAGTGCCCAGAAGTTGTTACTTCAGGTATGGTGCTTTGCTAAAGAAATCCTAAGTCAAACTTATTACAAACAAACCTAGTGTGGGTGTCATTAAAACTGAGGTTATGTTTGTGCAAAATGTAACCCTTTTCTATTTGTGCCTATCGATCATGTGGTTTTCCTCTAGAAACCTAAATAAATGGTTATTTAAATGGTCTATCTAGCTTTTGTTTTGAAGATATTATTGTTTCTCAAATGTTTAGAAGTTATGTTGTAACAAAAATTTTTCGAAGATTTTGTCAATGTCTACATAAATTTTTCAAACATGGCATATAAAAGAAGTTATTTTTTTACTTATTCTTTTCAAGATACAGCCAAAAAAGTAAATAATTGAGGTTATTTTTGTGCATAGTCCAACCCTTCATTTGTGCACATTGATCATAGAGTTGAACTATTAAAAACCCGTAAAAATTGTTATTTTTAGCCAATTTTTCTTTCCTTTCGAGATTTAGTTTTCTTTATTGTTTTTAAAGGTTACTTTGTCGTATTATACATGTTTAATACTTTGTGCATGTTAAGTAACATACATGTATACATATCAACATGCACGTACTGACGGGATACGCAACACGTATACATACATATGTATACAATATACAAACATGTTCTTTGCCTCTGATATAGGTGTGTGCAGCTGTTCTTCTCTTCTTTCATTTTTTTCCCATACCTGTACCTCAGCTTAAGCAAGCGCATTAGTTTAGTCATAGCGTAGAAACGTACATACAACATACCTATAATATATGTATATATGTGTGTGAGAGAGATGGAACGGTAGACAGAGCAGGTGGTGCACGATGCGAGAGAGAGAAACAGAGTGGGAGGGAGTGTGTAAGAAAGGAGATTAAAGAGAAGGCTTGGGCCGCAGTGTGGGTGGCTACGTTTTTTCGTAACGCATTTCTTTTAACATGACTGTTTACGGCTCAATGTACAAAATTTCACTTCAAAAATTACATTGTAAATAGGAATGAAAAAACTAAAAAACGGGAATCATTCAAAACATACCATGAAAAAAATAAAAAATATGTGTGTGTGTGCGTGTGCGTATACACTATGATTTACTTTTCATTAAATATAAAATTTGGTAACTTGTACACTCAAGTCTTGAACTTAATGGTTATCATACAGTTTTTAAATTAAAAAATTGAAAATAAGTCAGAAAAAGCTCAAGATTTTTCAAAAATACACTAGCTCTTCACTTGAGCTCAGTAGAATATGCTGGATGCCTTAAAAGTGAAAATGAAGCTACCTGAAATAGAAGTAAGTTGTTCTGGTTGTAATTTCCTCAAGCAAATTACCAAACACCATAGTCATTCGCCATCAGTGCATCAAGACTTTAGTTATGAGTTTTGTGGTTGGGTATCCTGACTACCGATGACACTCTTCTCTAATAGAATAGCAACTTAGGTCGAATTCCTTCTCAAACCACCAAGATTGACGAGTGCCACATAAGAAAAGCATTCTCAACGCCAACGTCTCTGATGTCATACCAGAAGACGTCTACACGGAAAGACCGAGATCATTGAAAATCCCCTACTACATTCAGTTACGAGTTTTTAATAGCTTGGTAAGGTTTTTTCCCGTACCAGGTCCGTCTAAAACCTACACGGAAAGACCGAGTTCATTGAAAATCCTCTACTATACTTAGTTATGAGTTTTTCATAGCTTGGTACGGTTTTTTCCCGTAACACGTCTGTCCAAAACCTACGCTCAAGTATGTTATGTAAAATCTCCTTCTACTGCGTTAGGTATAAGTTTATATGAACACTAAGTACGGTATTATCTCATGTAAATAAATAAGTAATTGAATAATTTTACTCTCATGAAAAAATATTAGTGAGGCATTGTAATTTCCAACTCACTAAAATATTCTTAACAAAGTCATCCATGATCCACTTTGAGGTTACTTTTGATATTTATAGTAACAACATTAACAATTCATCACTGCACCAGTATCCTAATTAACTGTTACTTATTTTTTTAACGCTGGTACATATATTTATTATGATAAAAATAATATTATAATTAATATGGATAATTTTTAATGTACCTACAGGTATATTAAAAATGCATACCACAAGAAAAAAAAAACTGCTCTGCGCACTATCGTACGTTGTAAACACCTACTGGATACATCTATTTTTCATAGCTACAGTTGGTAAGGGAAAAAACCGTACCACCGTCACTAAATATTTGTACTGATATCTTAAAACCTTTATACTTGGCACGAAATTTAAGACCACTTAAGGTGACACTAAAAATTCTTGTGTTAGTAAGCAACAAATATAACGTTGGTGTAGTACTTCTTACGATCAAATATTGTAGTAGGGGATTTTCAATGATCTCAGTCTTTCCGTGTAGCCACAGCACAATCTGCTCAAACAATTTGGGATTCGTGGCCGCTTTTCCAACCGGCCTTGTGCTACCAGAGCAGACTTTGCTACAACAGCAAGCCAGAAAAAACAACCCCGTGGAAATCGGGCAGTTACATTGGCTGGAAATTTCATCAGCTTCCTTCTCGGTGGATCGCCTTATCGACATATCCATAGAGATGGTATTATCCAGGCCCTCTTTCCGACCAATAGAGAACGGTTGGTTATGCGGAGAACAACCCTATCAGAACAGCCTATTATAAGTATTATTCCCTAATTCCTTCACCTTCCCTAATTAATCATCAATCTCATCGGTTCTTGTGAGGACCATCTTACATTAATTTACCTTGTCAATAAATACATTTTTACAACTATTATCAGCAACAACTTATCTACTCAAAGTCTATATAAAGCCGGCAACTATAAAATTAAGTCAGTCATTAACTAGAAGACGTCACGAGAAAAGTTTTACGCTGCGAGGCTGAATACCCAGACTCCTGATAATTCTGCATTACCCTCTCGACTCTGAGGATTCAAGCAGGATTTACTGAACCTCACTGTAAAGCTATAAAGAAGAACTAAACTTGAGAAAACGGGGCAGTCTCTAACAGGTAAGCGTAACGAATCAACCCCACTTTTGATCACCAAAACTACTAAGCCTTGCAGGAAAAGAAGGTGCTTTAGACGTCAACGTATCTGGCTTAACACCAGGAGACGTTGGGTAAGAGCTCCTCGACTAGATCAGTCTATATCAGCCTGCTACAACAGCAGGTCAAAAAAAATCACCCCGAGGTATCCAGGCAGTCACGTTTTCTGAAAACTTTTGTCACTTAAGCTTATCGGTCCCGTTCAGGGCAATTAAACTAACAATTTATATGACCACTAAATGAAGTTAACAATAAACACCCTTTAGATTTCACAAAAGTTTCGGCCCGCCTGTAGTCGCAAGAAGGCAAATTTGAAGGAAAACTCGAAACTCCTTAAATATACAGTTTAAGGTGTCCAGAAACTGACCTAGAAAATTCATCGAGATTGAAACGGCAATGTCAAAATCTACAAATCGATAGTCCATTATGTGAGGAATTAGCTTTTCATTACTATCCTAACAATAATAACTTAAACCTTCTAGATTGTAAGTAGGTAGACAAATATGTATTCTCATTTATTGTGGCGATAAGAAATGGAGAGATTAGGCTGCAAGACTTTGTTGCTTTTGAAATAAATTTGTTAAATTGGAAAAAATCTTATATTTTTTGTCAGTTTTAAATTTTTACAGCTTTATCAAATAGCCCTTGTGATTTATTATAACGTGAGATAGTACAAATCAACTTTAGGGCCAACAATTATCGTATGTCGTTAGGAACGCGCACTTTTTGAAAAAGTTTTAAAAGCTTATGAGACAGACAATCTTTTAGCTTTTCAGGTTCCTTAGGTCCATCATTGATTCTTTAAATTAAAAGCGAAAATGTAAACAAAAAACCGCAAGGTGGTGGTGCGTGACCGTTAAACAAAAGTGCTCCTAGAATTTTTTCTATATAATATTTCAACTTAAGATTTTAGAAAGATATCCTCAAAAGGCAGTTTAAGAATCGCATTAGGAAAACTTGAGGATTTACTTTACGAAAAACACGTATAAAATATGTATCAACACTGTAAGAAACTTCCTTACTGGGTTGATATCAACAATAATTTTGGTTATGAATAAAAAACAATTGCGTGAGTTCTAACAAGTTGAACATTCCTGTTCCCTATGTACGACTTATGACCTTACTAGATACTGTACTTAACGTTGGAGCCACTTAAGGGGAATTATCAAGCCATTTAAATTGTTGTAAAAAGAAAGCTATAAATTTTTGTTCAAGCATCTTTGTGACTTATAAAAAAGCTGTGGAGCATTTTTGCTTGTATGATTCACATACATTATTATTAAGGTTAAGCTTATAAGATAATTATTTATTATCTTATTAGCTTAACCTTATATCCAGAAAGCCGTTGTTGTGTTTGCTGTCACTATGACTAAAAATTAATTTTTAAAAGGCTGTAACGTTTTGTATATAACGTTTGTCTGGAAGTTGAATCGAATTTTAAATATTATTTTAACACAAGGCTCTTATCAGTTGGTTCTAAAGAACTGTCTTGCATCTAATTAATAATGTATTGTTTAATTCACTCTACAATTTTTACTATGCTTGGTAAGCAAGTTATACGTAATGTTAACAAACAATTTTTTTCTGTTTTCATGATATGATTAAAAACGTCAAGTTTGATTTAAAAATTCTTTTTAAAAAAATTCACTAAAGTAACATATCACTTATGAATAGTCTACTTCTGCCTCTCATCCTGAACTTCCTATTTATTAAAGGCTTCTGATAGTTTGCAGTGCTAAACTAGAGAAAAATTGTGTCTTACCTTTGTGTGCTTGAATAAAGTTTTACGGTCTACACAGTATGAGAACTAGGTAGCCTGCGAGTCGGCATGAGCTGGCAGTCCCATGACTGCCGTATCCAGTAGTTGAAGAAGAAGGTGATCTAAAAAAATAAGCAGCTAGCTTGTTTATATTAATGAGGACTGCTCTTAATTTACCCAATCACAGGGTCTTCTCAAAAAGAGCTACATTTATGCTTGCAACGACGTTCAAGACTTATGTGACTAAACATAGTGGGTAGTGTGCTAAGTTAATACATTAGAGAGGAAAGGTAGAAGTCTAAGTGATCCACTCTTACCGTTAGTTGCGCTGCAGAAGGGTCCCCACACACTCTTTTTTTTCTCCGAGAAAATATCAAAATATAGTTGAGTTGTGTATGTGAGTTCGCTTTGGCCATGCATCCTAAATCCATTACAAACGGTAATAGTTAAGATCAAGTAATAAAAATTCAAAAATTAACGGTTTTTGTTGTAGTAACAAAGAGAAAATGACGTTATAAAATCTGTATAGTTAATCAATAATAAAAGAGGTATTTAAATGAAAACTTGTAATAAGTTGTTATTGATCAATTGCAAATACAAAAAGAATTAAATTTGTTCGTGGTTCGTTGTACTTGACGTTAACTAAAATGTATCTTAAAGACTTAACTATCGTATGTATGAGTATACACAACGTATCTATAAGACATTCTTTTACTAGTAATTTGAGTGTTATTTTAGAACTGAAAAAAAGAAAAACTAATAAATAATAAACTAAAACTTTTTAATGTAAGTATCTTATGTCAGATTACGTTTGAACAACTTCTCCAAGTCCAGAGTCTCTTAGAGTATCTACACGTACTTTCTTTGACAATCTGTTTAAATTATTACTTAGCTACTATTTCTTCTCTGGGTTGAGAAGGCAAGTGTGTTCACTGACGAGAGGACCGTTGGTTTCGATTTAGTGAAAGACCACCTTACAGTGATGAACTTAGCCTGTTTTTCACCTATGACTTCAGACAAATTATCAAACAGTCAGATTCATGTGCAAGTGTCAACCCTGGAATTTAACACACAGTAAGGTTCAACGTAATAGTTAAACATTACTAGTTTTCTTACCATGATCACAAAGTATGAGTAGTGTAATAGCCGTACAAAGAGCATGGTTGTTGTATATTTGTGCCCGATGTGAAAATATTTCTTTTTACTGCAGTCGCAAAGTAATATTTTTTGCATATTGTCGTTTTTTAAGTCCGTGAATAACTTTTTGCCCTAAAGGATTAATAGTAGTTTTCCTACGAGTTTGAAAAGTCTTCGTTTGCGAACCGAGAGGTTTGTGGCCCAAGCCGAAGGCGAGGTCCGTAACGAGGTTCGTAAAGGAGACTTTTTGAACGAGTATCGGAAAACTGCTTTTTTGCCCGAGAAAGTACCAGCCTCCCAAAACCACCCGAGGGCGGAAAAGTTATTTAAGGTTGTAAAGTGCGTCCTGAAAGCGCTAAGTCCTTATATCCATGGTAAAAAAAAAAAAAAAAGAAAAATTTCTAACAATTTTTATTTAAGAATATTATTTAGCACATGCCAAAATTTATTTCACCTTAGTGGTACAATTTTTCGACTTATGCAACTTCTATTTTTATACTTTTAACATAGCAAAGATGCGAAAGCGTTGAAATTAACGTAGAATTGTTAACTCAATTTTTTAAATCTTTGGACATTCTTAGTTACACAGTTTTTGAGTAAGAATTTCTTAATATTAAAAAATTTCTGTGTAGCTTTGTAATAGAAAAAGCATAGTTGTATCATGAAGACCGTAACCTTTGCACTGAAAGAAGGATTGATCAAAAATAACTCAAATGTTTTAGTTATAAAATAGCTTGACATCATAGAGCTCTAATAGAGCGCGCGGTGGCTCAGCCGGCTAGGTCGTGGATTGGTACGCGGGAGACCGTGGTTCGATTCCCGGCTTTTTCGGGCAAGATTTTTCACATGTGCTTTTTCACCTCGCAATGCTCCTCGAGAAGGTTTTAGGCGACCTCCTCGTAGCAAAATTGCCTATTTCCCCCTACCCCCCTCCCAGTAATGGGAGGCCGCCCATTTCTCCTCCCTTCCTTCTCGAAAGTGCTAAGTGCCCATAGTAGTGGCTTTATTAAAGGAGCTGGACGTAGAGCACTATAATATAAAAAAAAAGAGCTCTAATAACTCTAAAATTATACTATGAGACTTCCAACGCAGACGTATATCAGCTCAAAAAGGTTCGAACTGCGTTATATTTAGTTTAGAAGTCCCACAACTCTAACAAGGGATTACCTGACTTTGAAACAGTACTGACTACGATACGTCGAAACTTGAAGCGATCTAGCTTAATGATGGACGTCCCAGACGCCGAAAGCTTCAGCTGTAGAAGTTGAATTTTCTCTTGATTCTTTCTTCGAACCCATACGTATATTTTATAGTACAGCATTGTGCATAACCATAAAAAACCAAGAGAACCCAAGAGAGCCTTCGAAAAACCTTGAAGTCTACAGGTCGAGCATTCGGTGTCTGGGACGCCAACCGTCCAGTTAGAAGGCCTCAAGCTTCGATATGTCGTAGTCAGTGCTGCTTCGAAGTTGAATACTTTCTAGTTAAGGTTGTAGGACTTTTGTATCAAATATAGCATAACTCAAATATTTTTAAAAAGATGTATGCTGAGATTGTACCAAATATAACTCGAAATTTAAGTTACAATAGGTTAACATTTTTAAACACTATTATTTAAAAGACTTTGAAGTCTTTTCGTTCAATTTTTCTTTCAGTGTGCTTATGCTTTAGTTAAGTATGTGCTTGACTACGACCTTTAAAGCCACGAGAATCTAAATTATTTGCTATCGTATTACACACTGGAAATAATGGTAGGACAGTGCTATCAAAAAGTAGTTCTAATGCACTTACTTAAATGGTATTCGTAGTGACAATGACTGCTCCTTTTTTTTACAGTGTAGTCACTGCATGTTAAGAAGATTACAAATTGACGTTCTTTTTTTTAAATATTAATATATAATTTAACTAAAAAAGCAACTATTTTTTTTAGTGTTTTGGTAATAATCTATGCGCTTGAATTCATGGAACGACTGTAGATTATGCATTTCTTTGAATGCAAATAACTCACTGTTCAAATTTTTGCATTCAATTTTTTTTTATAGCAAAAAATGATGACAGCTTCATTGACTGTCATTACTTAGAAAGACGTTAAGAAATATCTGACAAATTATTAGTTTGTAATAAAAAATTTAATAGTGCGATGAGTTACTAGCGTCCCCCTTATTTATTGTCTGGAGAGGGATAAGAAGTACTTGAATATTTGGTACCATTTCATAAGCATTCAGGAAGCACAGATGAACTATAGTTCCATACACGTTGACTTTTTCTAGGAGGAATAACTCAAGTTGCAAAAATTGACACTTAGATACTGTGTGCTTTTTCAATTTAGTGCATAAAAAAATTTTTTTTCATCTGTCATCCAAAAATTCAAAATTTATTTAAATACCTAGTAAAAAATAGATATTTAAACAGTTAGAATCATTTTATTTCTAGTTTAAGGTTGAATAAAATTACGTTCTGGAAAATTTACAAATAACAGATGTAAATGTTATAAAGTAGACATTAGTTTATTGTGTGTGGATCACAACTCTGCTGATTTACTGATTAGACATTTGAGATTTTTCATCTGATTAATTGAAATTACTCTCCATGTAAAAACTAAAATAAATGTCCCACTAAAACGGACACTTTTTAGAGTAAACTGATTATTAACACCTTATACGACGAGTTAAAGTATTTGATTTAAAAAAATCAATTCGTATTAGTTACTGGCATACATCGACAATAAAAATCTGTATTTGTTCTGTCAAAATATTAACAAAAATTCGTAAAATGCCATTAATTAGTGGCAAGACTATTACGTATCTATTTTTTAATAATTGACAATAACCGATTAGAATGCGTATCTAGTTAAAGTAAGATTACTTGTTAGTTACATGGTAGAAATAAAAAGATTTTTGTAATCTCTTTTTAAAAAACAACTTAGTCTTTTTGAATTTGGTCAGAGCCGTACGGGTTCTCTCCTGCTTATAGTGTTGGCGTCATGGTGCTATTCGCACTTAACAATATTATTTACCAGCCTTTTAGTACCCGTGTTCAAGCTCAGTTAATACCTGGACTAATAACACATTGAAAAAAGTAAATCAATCACCAAATTGCAATAGAGAAGGAAAGAAGCAGCGATGAGAAACAGATTAAAAAACGGAAGGAAACAGAATAGTACTTTATGATTGTGGGCGAGTAACACCATTATTGCATACTGCCGCTTGCTGCTATCAAAATGTTTAAATTTGGTTGCTTGTTGATCCTTCTTTTTCCTCATTAAGAGACAAGCTTAAAACTTATATTAAAAAATATAAAACTATTTTTTGTCACCTATTTGATCATTTAATTTTTCTGGTTGAGGGTAAAAACTTTAATAAAATAGTGATTGTGAACCTCAAGAAAAATGTATTGTTGATTATTACATCATCGCTTTTTTTACGGAAAAAGATTGTTTTATATATATATATATATATATATATATATATATATATATATATATATATAACACCTATTTAAGTAGTTTTAGAAATAAAAACTAGGAGATACAAGTATAGTAGTTTGATTTAGTCTACATAACTTAGGATAAAGAAAACATACGGTGATTGTGATTATATGAAATAAATATTTAATTCAAAACAATATAATATAGATACTTAGAAAAAAAATTATGGATCGTGGGACCCATAGAAGAAGCAAAGCTTCATTGAAGTTTTTTATAAAAAAACTTGTGCTTTAAATTATATAATTTTTGGTAATTATTTATTGATATAGTTTTACTTAAAGGATACAAACTTTATAAATATTTATTTATTATTACATTCCGTTATTGGCACTGAAAACTTGTACTACTGGCTTGCGGTACGTAAAATATGAAATATATAGTGTATTATGCATCTAGGGAGCACAGTATCTCGCTCCGCTCAGGCGCGAACTGCTCACTGGGCTTGCAGCCTACTGTGCTCCCGAGATGCATGTACGATTTTTAACATACCCGCCGAAAAGTTCGTTTAGTGGAAGTAGTCTGAAGGGGCTTGGCAGTGGAAGGGGGGAGTCGACTCCAAAAAAATTGATTGATCCTTTTTAAAAGACGGTTACTTTAATGACAAATTTATAAATTCTAAATTGAATTTTTAGTTTTTTTTTTCATTAAGAGTTTAACTTCTACATATTTATTTTAAATACAAATGATTTTATACAAAAATAACTTATAATTTGGATACTTTATCAATAAATTATGAATGCATCAAAATTTCAAAATTACATGTTGATCAAGTACATTTTTTTCTTAAATTATTATATCTCGTTTTGTTTATTTAAATGAAAATTTATAGTCAAGTTATTAATTTCACAATTTTGAAACATAGTTGGATACTTAGATAGTAATCGATTGATAGTATTATCTTTACAAATTTTTCTCTTTTTTGGATTTAAATCATTTTCTGAAGACTTTTTAGCAGTATTTGAATTATTTTCTAAAGTCTTATTAACAGTATTTAAACGTTCGTCTGGAATACTTGGTTGATGAGTAGAAAGTACATTGTTACTAATCTCACTCATTGCAGAAGTTGGTTCATTTATTGGAATTCCTTTACTTGTAGATGGTCGGTTTGAGATATTAGAGTTTGCAATTTTTTTGGAAAATTTCCTTTCTATTTATCATGGAGTTTTCTATGTAGCTTTGAGCTACTGCATCAGAACGCCAGCTGCCTAATTGCTTGACCATTTGGAGATTTACTCCAGTGTTGGAAAGAGCGATTGCTGCGCTACGTCGAAAACAGTGACCTGTAAATTCATCGGGATTTTCCGAATTTAAATAATTGGCAATAGTTTTTGGAGTTGAACTAATCTTGGCTTTTCCAATGAACTGTCGAGTACAAACTCCATTTTGATAGTTACAGAAAAATCTGTTAGAAGGCATTCCAGTTAGCCTTAGTTCAATACATTTTTTTACAGTAGTGTAATAAGTCTCTCCGATGACAAAAGCACGAAGATAGGCATTTTTAGTGTCTTTAATTGTAAAAATATAGCTATTTCCAGAATCTTCAATATCAGTAGTACTAACATTTATCAATTCGTTACCTCGCATAGCTCCATAATTACCAAAAATTAATATAACCTACAACATATCAGTTACGTATAAATATATACAATGTCATGTGTTACTAAATTTAAATTATTTTAATGTTATTATTTACATACCTTCACAACGAGATAAATTTTATCATCGCTATTTTATAGAAACAGTTGAACTTGTGAACAGCTTAAAACTCTTGATTTTTTTGGTACGTATCCTTTTGATTTTATTTTCAAGAAGGATTTCAAAATTTCAAAATGATTTAGATTAATCGCATGTCTAATACCTAAGGTCGCTCTCAACTTTGACCATACACTCCAAAGCGTAGATGGTTTTAATTTTTGTGACAAGTCTTTGAAGTAACCGAGAAGAATATTTTCACTGAAGCTTTCAACATTATTCTCATCCTTCCATTTTAATAATTTGGAATATGCAACCTCATATTGACTTCTTGATTTCACAGGCAACAAATCTTCTAGAATAAGATTTTTTTCTGCCTCAAAATCTCTGTTACAGATATTTTCAGGGTCAATGTTTTCCTCTTCTGATGAACTGGACGAGTCCATTTTTTAAAACAACCTGTAAGGTAGGATATAGTTTGAAACCGAAGCAAAGTTATTAAAGCTTATCACATGTACTTTCATTTGAAATAACTTTAAAAGTTGCTCCTGAAAATTTCTTATATAAAAATAAATCACAAAAAAAATTTGGAGGTTAGACATTTTGCTCACTTCAATATCTTGATAAATACACAGGTGTTAGGTCGTAATACTCCCACGTTTCAATTAATCGATAGGCTTGACGTCTCGACTTCACGAAGACCAAAATGTTCAGTTGTCGTAGACCGCAGGAGCCAGCCGGGGCGATGTGGCAGCAGAGCAGAGGTGGACGTGCGGCGCGGTAGCAGAACCGTGGTAACCGAGGTAAACGTGGCGCGGGAGCAAAACAGAGGTATGCACGTAGTGTGGCAGCAGGGCAGAGGTTGGCGCGCAGCACAACGGCAGAGTACGGAAGCAGAGAGCAGAGTGGAAGTTGGCGCGAGACGCCTAAGATGTGATGCAGCAGGGGCCTTATCCTCTAAGTGTGTTGGCAGGCGACATAGCCAATACACAGCTAAAGGAGCTCTCTGATTGGTTGAAATTGACTGTGTTGGCCTGGTGTCAGTTGTGTTACCCACCGACACACTTAGAAGATAGGGCCCCTGATGCAGTGTACCTATCGAAGTCCGAGGTGCTCAGGCGCAGTGCCAGCAGAGTTGGCTTCACTTCTTTCATCGCGCATGCACACTGACTTAATGTGATCACTGCGGTGCACCGCACATACATATGTGGTACAGAAAAAAAGTAACGCCTAGGACTTACATGAGCTACTTTATCGCCAGTAGACAGCGCTAAAATAGCGAACTTTACGGCAGGGTAGGTTAAAAAAGTAATGATTCTACTTTATCTAAGTAACTATCCAAGACGGCATCGATGATTGTTCCATATTTAGTGGTCGATGGCAATGGGTTCCTAATCATTTTATTTAACTTCAATTTTCCTTTCAATAATTAAATTAATGGTACCGTAGTCTCAGAGGAACAGTCAACATAAAAATATCCGCTTACCACTAATTATAGGAATTTTATTATAATATTTTTTAAGTACTGCAAAACCCTCGTCTGTATACTTTAGTAGTTGATCATGAATAAATTTAATTACTTTGTTGACAGAAAAATTAGGTAGTATATAAATAGCTACAACGATTATCTCTTTGTCTTTTGGCACAAGGCATTAACATCGACAAATTTTTCTTATTGAACTTTTACCAACATTAGCACTTTTCATATTTGGATTGCGTAAACTTTTCCACTGTTCAAATTTTTTGCAATTTTTTAACGCGTCACACAGTTAAAAATTTTTTTCGATATTTTATCTTTAAAATTTCTACTTGATCCGTTTGATTTTAGAGTTTCTGAAGTCTAATTTTACTTTCAAATTTTGCGCCTGTTAAGTGACGTCAGTCGATTTATAATAAGTTTTAAAAGTGTTTTACTTGAATTATGTATAATCCATATACTAACGATTGAGGAACGATGATATTGTTTACTCTAAGAGAAAAATTTTGGTACATCGTCCGAGATTTGAGTAATGGATGTAAATCAACTGCCCCTTCACATATGTTTAAATGACGGAAAGAGAGAACGTGTTTGCTCTACTACATACATTTATTAAATGCTATACTATATACTACTTGCTATTGAGAGAGCATGTGGTGGTGGGTAGACAAACAGAAACGAAGGAAGCAAGAAAAAGTGTGACGATTTCCCTTACTTTCGTCTGGTAAGGTCCCTACATAAGAAGCTTTGCTTCAAAAAAAAAAAAAAAAATGCAGAAAGAGGGTTCAATACAAAAAGAAAAGAAGCAGCACTTACAGATCCCATGAAATTCGTGGGGTTGTCGACGCTGTATTTGGGCCCAAGGAACTTGCGGCTGCTTTAGTAAGTATCAGTGGTGGCAAGTCATACCCTGGTTGTGGAGCGGGGCTGGCCTCCCTTGACTAAGTAGATGGCCCGCTTGCGTTCTCGATAAGAGAAGATTTCTAGGGTCTGGAATCTCGTGGTGTGCCATCTTTGAGGACCGCTACCCGGGTGGCAGCCTCCTCTCCACTGTTGGCTTTGGCTGAAAGGCGATCCATGTCATACGAGCGACAACGTTCGATCCTCTTACGTTCTTCCTTCATATTATCCTACATCCTTTTTATCATACATAATTCCAACAGTGCCTTACCACTGCATCACTGCGCCTTTATGACACTTAAACTGATGCAAGGATGAGTTTATCTTACAATAGTAAGCCTTATTTTTTTAATAAAAATCTTTAGATATCGCTAAAACAACTAAATTATTATAACACTTTTTTTATTTTAAATCACCGTTAGGGATTTTATATTAGCATCTATATAGTTTAAAATAGATTACAATTTATCGCTTACGTCATCGTCACTTTTGCTTGACCTGTATATAATATTCTTCTTCTTCGATGCTCAAGTGGCTCCTTCTATATTTAAATTTGTTGCAATTAACTTTAGACATTCGTACCAAGTGCGCCATTTGATTACATCTACAACGTAATACGTAATACTATATACTTTGTCACGGTGTTCCCGACGATTGTACGTCGTTTTTGTAGAGCGCTTGTTCCCTCGTTTAAACCTCTTACATTAGTCCTAAAAGAAGGAGGTGCGTGTAAGCGTTTCAACACAACAGGTGGTATACATATATTTTTGGGCCCGATGTTCACATGCTTGGTGGTAAGGAGAGGAGGTACAAACAAGGCTGCCTGTCGATTTAGAATGTGGCTCTGTTATTGAAAACAAGGAGCTAGGAGAAAAAAAGGTAGAAGGTTTTTTTCTCTCGCACATGTGATTGGAGAGACGTTTTCACGTGAAAAAGGGGTCATACACAAAGCATGGGGAGAGAAGGGAGCGAAAAGAGAATCTTTCCAAGTAGCAAGGTAGCAACGAACGCGGTTACCTTGACTCTAAGGTTTTGTTTTAAATTGAACAAATTGTAACAGAAGAGATTTGAGAAGACAAGTGGCTCCTTCATTTTCTCATGAGACTGTAAATTCTAAAACTTCTTAACAAAATTTAAAAACATAGTCTTCGCTTCCCTGTGTTTTTTTTGACCGTAAAAACCTTTTGGTTTCACACGGTATCTAAAATTTAGAGCTGTGTAGTTGGTATACCCACAACAAAAATCCTCAAAGCCTGATGCTTGCAAGTTTGCCTTGCTAGAACTTACATTCTCTTGGGATGCTTGTTATTTTGAATTTACTTAGCCTTTGTTTGATTTCTTTAGCGGCTCATTCGACTTAATAAAATTTACCGAACTTCCCAATGGTCAATGGTAGCATGTTGTCTCTATTACGATTCGCTGCTTTCATAGCCACTACCTTTTTCATTGCTTAATTAATAAATTAAACGTCAAATTTTTTTCATGTCAGAGCATTTTTTTAGTAGAATCAGAATGTATTCCTCATATAAATTCATCAGGAAGATGACTATTAAGCTCTGCTGTAAAATAACAATGCTCTGCTGGTTGCTTCAAGTTTGCGCAAAATCACTTATTCCTTCTTTTACTTTTTGTAACCTCTTTTTAAACTTGAAGCACTAAGTTATTTTACACGATGCTGTCTTAAATGTTTTTGCATTAAATTAGCTAATGCCTTATACTTCTTTGTAGCTGGCTTGTCTGGCATTCATAGAATTTTTAAGAAGGCAGAACTCTGTTTTCGGACCAGTGTCAAAAATAGTACTACCTTCTTAGCTTTGTTTATTGAATTAGCATTAACATAACGCTCCAATTGCTCAATCAATAGCTCCCAAATGTCTCTTTTGTCGTCAAAAAGTTCCATAGCTCCAACTATGCTTTGGCTATCGACAAGTACAATGCAGTTTTCTTGATTTTTTAGCCACTCTTTCAATAAAACTAACAAATTACTCCAGCAGTGTGATGTAAAAATACGTAATGATAATACATAACTTTTTTTCCAACGAAAAATAAAATTATTAGTCTGTTATGGCAACAAAGTCATTTTTTTCTATCTCAACTTTAGAGTGAGCTGGAGCATCCTTTTTTCCAATTTTTATAGTTCATGGAAAATACATTATCGTTTGATAAAAATGAAACTTTAAATTTTCTAAGATATTGCAAATGTTTGAGGTGTAAAATTAAGTTTTTTATGACAATACATTAAAAATTGCAAAAATCAATATCTTTTTCTTTATTATCATTATTAACATAAAATACAAAGTTTTTACCGCAGTAAAATGTCTATAGACCAACTATTAAGTTTATAATAACACTTCAAAGTTTTACTTTCAAAAATTAAGTAACAATAAACTTATTATTGCTCTGTAATTGTTCAAATAGCTTTTCGTCATGCAATGTTATACCAATGTTTTCTTACGGTTACGTTCAAGTGAAAATAAACCTTTTGTCCACGTCGATCTTAATTTTTTTGCATAAAATACTTTCTTGGCCCCCTTTTTTTTGCCATTAACTTCTTAAAAATAATTAATAATAGCTTTGCAGAAGCGTCTTTTTGTAGAAAATATTACGATAAAAAAATTAATGGTTAAACATTTTTTCCAATACCTATAGAAGTAAAAATGTGAATAAAAAACTAAAAAAATAAATAAAGCTATCATCTGATTAAAAAAAACTATCCTTCTTAGGTTACTGCAAAAATTCTGTAGGGAAATGATGAATTTTTTTCTACTATAAAACGAGGCTTCGAAAATTCCTTAGATAATGGTTTACTATAGCATAAACTATAACGTATTTCTGTTTGATATATGCATTTTTACATTACTTAAGAACTTTATTTCATACATAAATGACTTTTTTGAAAAGGTAGGTATATGACTAATGCTTGTCAGTAAGTTAGAATTTTAATACGTCTAATAACAAGCATCCCAAGAGAATGTAAGTTCTAGCAAGGCAAACTTGCAAGCATCAGGCTTTGAGGATTTTTGTTGTGGGTATACCAACTACACAGCTCTAAATTTTAGATACCGTGTGAAACCAAAAGGTTTTTACGGTCAAAAAAAACACAGGGAAGCGAAGACTATGTTTTTAAATTTTGTTAAGAAGTTTTAGAATTTACAGTCTCATGAGAAAATGAAGGAGCCACTTGTCTTCTCAAATCTCTTCTGTTACAATTTGTTCAATTTAAAACAAAACCTTAGAGTCAAGGTAACCGCGTTCGTTGCTACCTTGCTACTTGGAAAGATTCTCTTTTCGCTCCCTTCTCTCCCCATGCTTTGTGTATGACCCCTTTTTCACGTGAAAACGTCTCTCCAATCACATGTGCGAGAGAAAAAAACCTTCTACCTTTTTTTCTCCTAGCTCCTTGTTTTCAATAACAGAGCCACATTCTAAATCGACAGGCAGCCTTGTTTGTACCTCCTCTCCTTACCACCAAGCATGTGAACATCGGGCCCAAAAATATATGTATACCACCTGTTGTGTTGAAACGCTTACACGCACCTCCTTCTTTTAGGACTAATGTAAGAGGTTTAAACGAGGGAACAAGCGCTCTACAAAAACGACGTACAATCGTCGGGAACACCGTGACAAAGTATATAGTATTACGTATTACGTTGTAGATGTAATCAAATGGCGCACTTGGTACGAATGTCTAAAGTTAATTGCAACAAATTTAAATATAGAAGGAGCCACTTGAGCATCGAAGAAGAAGAATATTATATACAGGTCAAGCAAAAGTGACGATGACGTAAGCGATAAATTGTAATCTATTTTAAACTATATAGATGCTAATATAAAATCCCTAACGGTGATTTAAAATAAAAAAAGTGTTATAATAATTTAGTTGTTTTAGCGATATCTAAAGATTTTTATTAAAAAAATAAGGCTTACTATTGTAAGATAAACTCATCCTTGCATCAGTTTAAGTGTCATAAAGGCGCAGTGATGCAGTGGTAAGGCACTGTTGGAATTATGTATGATAAAAAGGATGTAGGATAATATGAAGGAAGAACGTAAGAGGATCGAACGTTGTCGCTCGTATGACATGGATCGCCTTTCAGCCAAAGCCAACAGTGGAGAGGAGGCTGCCACCCGGGTAGCGGTCCTCAAAGATGGCACACCACGAGATTCCAGACCCTAGAAATCTTCTCTTATCGAGAACGCAAGCGGGCCATCTACTTAGTCAAGGGAGGCCAGCCCCGCTCCACAACCAGGGTATGACTTGCCACCACTGATACTTACTAAAGCAGCCGCAAGTTCCTTGGGCCCAAATACAGCGTCGACAACCCCACGAATTTCATGGGATCTGTAAGTGCTGCTTCTTTTCTTTTTGTATTGAACCCTCTTTCTGCATTTTTTTTTTTTTTTTTGAAGCAAAGCTTCTTATGTAGGGACCTTACCAGACGAAAGTAAGGGAAATCGTCACACTTTTTCTTGCTTCCTTCGTTTCTGTTTGTCTACCCACCACCACATGCTCTCTCAATAGCAAGTAGTATATAGTATAGCATTTAATAAATGTATGTAGTAGAGCAAACACGTTCTCTCTTTCCGTCATTTAAACATATGTGAAGGGGCAGTTGATTTACATCCATTACTCAAATCTCGGACGATGTACCAAAATTTTTCTCTTAGAGTAAACAATATCATCGTTCCTCAATCGTTAGTATATGGATTATACATAATTCAAGTAAAACACTTTTAAAACTTATTATAAATCGACTGACGTCACTTAACAGGCGCAAAATTTGAAAGTAAAATTAGACTTCAGAAACTCTAAAATCAAACGGATCAAGTAGAAATTTTAAAGATAAAATATCGAAAAAAATTTTTAACTGTGTGACGCGTTAAAAAATTGCAAAAAATTTGAACAGTGGAAAAGTTTACGCAATCCAAATATGAAAAGTGCTAATGTTGGTAAAAGTTCAATAAGAAAAATTTGTCGATGTTAATGCCTTGTGCCAAAAGACAAAGAGATAATCGTTGTAGCTATTTATATACTACCTAATTTTTCTGTCAACAAAGTAATTAAATTTATTCATGATCAACTACTAAAGTATACAGACGAGGGTTTTGCAGTACTTAAAAAATATTATAATAAAATTCCTATAATTAGTGGTAAGCGGATATTTTTATGTTGACTGTTCCTCTGAGACTACGGTACCATTAATTTAATTATTGAAAGGAAAATTGAAGTTAAATAAAATGATTAGGAACCCATTGCCATCGACCACTAAATATGGAACAATCATCGATGCCGTCTTGGATAGTTACTTAGATAAAGTAGAATCATTACTTTTTTAACCTACCCTGCCGTAAAGTTCGCTATTTTAGCGCTGTCTACTGGCGATAAAGTAGCTCATGTAAGTCCTAGGCGTTACTTTTTTTCTGTACCACATATGTATGTGCGGTGCACCGCAGTGATCACATTAAGTCAGTGTGCATGCGCGATGAAAGAAGTGAAGCCAACTCTGCTGGCACTGCGCCTGAGCACCTCGGACTTCGATAGGTACACTGCATCAGGGGCCCTATCTTCTAAGTGTGTCGGTGGGTAACACAACTGACACCAGGCCAACACAGTCAATTTCAACCAATCAGAGAGCTCCTTTAGCTGTGTATTGGCTATTTCGGAGGCCCGCTCTCAAAGGGATGAGAGGAGGGGCACTTACGCTTCTGGGTGAAGCAAAAAAAAAAAAAAAAAAACACTGCATGCACACACTGCACTTATATTTATCACCTCATTATGTAAACTGATGTCTACACCGATACTACTTTGGCAGACAGCATAAAACAATATTAATTAAAATTATAACGACACATCATCAACACATAGATCCACAATACGTAAATAATCAAGGAAAACAAATGATAATAAGTTAAATTTAGAATAGGAAACGTAGTTATAGGTGTTATCATTGTAAAATTCAGTGTCGAGTACCCGTTTGGATCTAAATTTCTTTTTCACAAAAAAAAAAAAAAAAAATTTACAAAATTTACGAATCGGTACACAACACAGACTTGTCAACCACTTATTGAATGAAAATTTATGTGTCTGTACAAAAAAAGACATAGCTAAGCGTGGTGTGTAAGGTGACGACCGAGTTGAAAAAAAGACAGCAGAGACGTAGCAGGAGTAACTTTAACAAAAAGAGAGTCAAACGCTACGCTGTTAGATAATAGCTGCTACAATTTGCACACATAAAGAGGGAAAAAATGCCTCTGCACTGTCGCTTTTTACCGTAATCTAAGTCGAAAAGAGGCCGATCAAAAACTCACAAAACTACAGACATTTGACATCAAATTTACTTTTACTACCTTCCCGTATTCCCTCAGTAATACTGGCAGTGCGTTGTATGCGGATGAGTGTCATACTGATTAAAATATAACGTAAAAAATAATAATGATCCAAAAAAACAGTAGTAAACATTTTTTATAATTAGTATTCAACCATTATGTGTGAGATAGTGTTCCTTTCAACCACATGTATCAGAATGTAACATTGGTAGCGGCCTATGAATAAAGTTATATAAATATCTAGGGTCATTTGTCACAACCCCCTTCTCTACTCCTCGAGCCACCCTCAGCCCAACCTCCAAATAAGGTAATATTCTAACAGTTCTTACGTAATTTTAATTGGGTTAAGTTTTTAGTCAGCCCCCTTCCACCACCCCTCAGTCTCCCCCCTCGATTTTAATGAACCTCCCCTAAGACCCTTGTCTGACCTCCCTCCCTCATCCCTTGTCTCAATAAAGTACAATTCTATCAGTTTTAAGTATATTTTTGTTGAGCCCCCCTTCACCCCTCTTAGCCCCTCATAATTTTATAACCCAATTACCAAGTAAACCAATAAGCCTCCCTTACAATATAAAAGAACTTCCTTAAGCCTTCCATCAGCAGCAACTTTCAATAAAGTAAAATTATATTTGTAATTATGTCATTTTTAGTTAAATGACTTTGTGCACCCCCACTCTCAGCTTTCCTTACACTTTTTGAGAAAATCTCTTAGCCCCCTTTACCATTTTTAAGCAGCCACTTTTCACCACTCCTCAGTTCTATTTTATTATCTCGAATTCGAATGTAATTATTATGTTTGCTGTGTAATTTGTTCGCACATTTCCATACTGTCAGCTTTTACCTAAATTTTGTTGGGTTGAATTTTTGTTTAGTCCCTTAATGCTTCCCCCTCCCTTATAACTTTATAACAAAATAACTGGAGAATCCAACACAATTTTCAAGAATTCTCTCCAGTCACCCTTTAGCCTCATCTCTAAATAAGGTAAAATTGTATCGGTTTTCATTTTATTTCTAGTTACATATCTATTTGCACCTGCTGTCTCAGCTTTTGAGAATAATTTCTAAACACATTTTCTTAGCAACGCTCCAATATTTGTTTTAGCCCCCTTCAGCCACTTTCCACCACTCTCTTGATAATTAGTCTAGTACATTAGCACATTTGCACACTACCGTTGAGGTAGTTCTCTGGCTTGCTATTCTTTTTTTTTTTATTTTTTTATTTTTTTCTAAAAGCTTATTAATTGCTTTACTGAATACGTATCAGAACACGACATTATATTTTTATCGTTAAATTCATAACAAGTAAATAAACTCACAGAATATTTAAACCGTGGACCTTACTCGTAGCTCTATTTATCACGAAAAGATAGAAATCATATTTATTAAAATACGTCTAATAATGCGCATCCGTTAGAAACAATATTTAAATGATAGTTACATTGATTTTATAAACTTACTTATTATTTAAATAAAAAATGCGAAATATTACGTATGATTTCATACTTTTGCTAATGTAAAGAAAATAAATTTTTTTTGTATCTACTTTAGATTAGTTAACATCAAAATATTGTTTCCAAAGAATATTTTCTAACTCTAAATTATTATAACGTTCTGTTTCAATATAAGTACCATTTTTATTTTTGCATCTTGACAACGTGACATATAATTGACCATGCAAAAATAGTGATTTTTTCAAATATAATCCAATAGTATTCAAACTTTGACCTTTAGTCTTATTTATAGTCCTTGAAAATGCTAAGACTGAACGAAATTGTTTTTAGTACAAATTAAAAGGTAACAATGATGAATTTTCTGTATCAAGAGTTATTTTTAGTATGAAAACTGTCTTTCTAATTTTTTCTCAAGTTATAATGTTTGCTTCAATAGTGTAATTAGTTATTTTGTAATTTGTCATCTTGTACCATTACATAAGCCATTAACTATACTGAAATTTCGTGTCAACATAACAATTTTTCTAATTTTTAAATAAAGCTCACGCGGTAATAAGCCTTCACTAATATTGTTAAAAAATTCATTTAGAAAATTTATATAATTATTATCAGATTTATCAACACCTTCGTAAGTAGCGTGATCTTTGCTGTAAAACAAGTTTTTGTTTCTTCTTTTACATGGTTTAGAATTTTATTATTAAAAAGAAGTGAATTTGTTATAAAAAGTAAGTACAACGTTATTTATTGAAAAGTTAATATCTTTAGCAAAAATATCGGAAAAAACATCAGTTGTTGTCAAATAATTTGGTACGTGAAACGATTTAATTTTTCCTTCTCCAATATCTAATAATAATTTTGAAAATGTTTTGTCAATTGAACGAATATCGATATTAAGTTGGGGAATACAAAATAACGACCAAAAATTTGATTATTTGATTTATTAATACTTTCTTGTATAATCATGCTTCTTCTACTATTTATTAAAACTAAAAGAATCTTTCTGAAATTGCCATTTAAAACAAATAATTTATTACAAAAATGGATATTGGCATCACAGAAATAATTTCATGTTTTTAAAAATGTTTTTAAGGCTTTTTTTGAGATCATAAAAGCATCGTCTTATATAATTAAATCTACTTCTGTCAGTTTTTCTTTTTTAGATTCAAATTTCAAGAATAAACTTTCTACACTGCACGAGTTTAATGGTAAACAAAATGTTCTATGACTGGTCATTCTTTGGAAGTCATATTGATGCCATACATGTCCATGCCATGGATAAAAAATTTTTTTCACCAAAAATGAAATGATGAATAAAAATCTGGTATAAAAATGTTTTTTTTTAACGTCCTGGACCATAAACAAAAAAAATTTTATATGTTTGTTCAAATATAATTTTTAAAATTGTCATTTGATCTTTATTTAATTTATCTAGATTGAATTCAACATTTGAGTACAAAAAACAATTTCTCAAATGGTACTGTTTTTTGTTGTATTAATTTTTGTTGAGTGTGGGAAACTGGAAATTTTTACATGATTTGTCTCCTAATTGTAAAATTTTACTTATCTGTAAAAGTGCACGATTTTGATTGTTATCTATAAAATCTTCCATTAAATGATTTTCATGTTTTCCGAATTTTATCTCCTTAGATGTTTCCGAAATCAGAAACCAGGCAAAAAATTGTCGTAACTGATAAGGTAACATAACAATACTGGCTTCCTTAAAATTATCATCTATTTGATCATCGTGTTATATTGAACCCATTACAATTGCAGTATCGTTGAATGTTTGATATATTATCTTATTAAATGCTTTCAAATCCTTAAATCATGTTGCTCTGGTCACTTTATTTAGTATCAATTTTAAAAAACCTTTCATGATCTTTAGGAGATACTATGTTTACTCTTACTATTGGTGTATTTAATTTTGTAATTTTTTCGTTTTTGCAAAATTTTCAGTTATTTATTGAAACTATTAACGTATAAGTTTGGTTTATAATAATAATAATGATAATAGTAATAAGAATAATAATAATAATAATAATAATAATAATAATAGTTTATAACATATTTTATTGATTTTGCAAAATTCATTAATTCATCAATCACCAGTTTTGTTCGATTCAAACTATGCTATCAGTAAAATTTGCCATTTTTCTATTGTATTTTAAATTTTATTTAAAAAAAAAATAAGTTTTTGTCAATTTTTGAAGTAAATTGTTAAATTACATACTTTGTGACTTATACCACAAATTCAAAATTCTTGTTATTTCCAGGCAACTTTCATTAGTCTTAAGTATCTACCATAAACACAATTTTTAATTCCATCAAAAATTTTTTTACTCTCATCACAGCTTTTTTTATTTCTACTAATGCTATATTATCTGTGTGAATATAGTTTAAAATATACTTATTACTTTGTATAAATGCACAATATTCAACATTGATAGGCATTCATATTTCATCAACAAAAACTGCACACATGGTTGCAACGATTGAATTATATTATCAACTGGAATTTCTTTTTTATTTTTTGTTTTGTGAATATAATTTTTGTAAATGTTATTTCCTCGCTTATAATCTCCTTGGATTTTTTTGCGATTAGAAAAAAAGAAAAAAAATGTCTTGCAAACTTATAAAAAGGTACAATTTATACTACTTCTGTTTTGACTCTTGAACTACTTTACAAAGATTTTTTTATTTTTCTACTTTAAAATAAAAACTGAAAAAATATCATGTTTAACTGATTTTAAAAATTGGGAGGTTGGTGTGCAGAGCGTGCAGGGAGCGAAGCTCTATCACTATAAATATATATATGTGCATATATCTCCCTATATTATATAGTTATTTCTGTGGGGCATTCCACATATCCCCCCACAGCTCCGATACAGACCCTCCACAGACCCCCCACACAATTTTTCCTATCCCTCTACAGACCTCTCACACCATGTTTCTTGTCCCCCCATAGCCCCGCACAGACCCCCCACACCATTTTTCTTATCCCCCCACAGTCCCCCACCGACCCATCACGCTATTTTCTTTGTCTCCCAAAGCCTTTCCACACCATTTTTTTGTCCCCTTACAACTTTTTCTATTAAGTATAAAGTACTCCTATTAACAATAAATTTTAATTTTACTTAGTTTTGAGAATATTTATTTTTATCTATTGTTCCACACTGCTAAAGAGGCCTATAGATGGACTTCATGCATATAAATGAAACATAAAATCCATGTTCAATATAAAATAATGTTAATAAATCATTTATTAAAAAATGTAATATAATAATTATCAAATTGTGAAAAGTCATTGATAAGTATGAAGTTCTCGGTGCAATTAACTTTTTTTGTGTTACTATTATTTTAAAACAATGTAAAATTCGTTAATTCTTATACGTACATACATGACATCATACCACTTCATATATAAATTAAAACGTTACATAATTATTAAATAATAATAACTGTGAAAGTATCGCCTAATTTACAAGGTTAAGTGAATAACCTTTTGAATTTCACTTTATCATAGCCACGAAGAGATAGAACTCCCCGTACCCAATCGAAAATTCTGATGATATTTATAACGATACATATGTATACTTGTTTTATGTATATTATAAATTTGTACATGTTTCAGATGTATCAATATTCTATAGGTATATTTATATATATATTATCTCAACTTATAGAACCCGACTGTCTTTTACCTATTGCTTTAACGTATACGTGTTATAAAATGAATATTGTTGTATTTCAATATCATAAATCGTTAAATCTTTTTCAACAAAAGTTATCATCGTAAAAAAAATATACATCGTGTCATGTACACTTGTTAAATAATGAAATATTAATAAGTGGCTTTCAATTTATGACCATAAATATTGCCGATTTTTCTATAAAAATCATTAAGGAAAGTCAATAAATTATGTAAAAACCTCGTAAATGTCAAAATCGATGTAGATCAAAAACTCTTCTTCCTCACGAAATTCTGGGCACTAACCTCTCCCCACTAATAGATGAAATTTAAAGACACTCCTTTTAAGTTAGAACAGTAGTGGGTTGGCGCGTGGAGACATCACTTCACGGACGTCCACATAATTCCACTTTTGTCCTCATATTAACCCTTACATACATGTGATTGTCCACATAAGTCACCTCTTGATAAGCATATTCAAGTGTTGCATATAATATTATGTCTCTTCTAACCATATGTATGTTAATGTTACATAAGCAGCGTCCTCTCAATAAACTAACTTTTTCCAAACCGCAAATTAGTATTGACGTATTATTGGATTATTAGAATATATCATGGGCACCTATAAATACACTAACTTTTTCTCCAGTATGAGGATTTTAAAGGGTCCTTGGGAACGAGAACCTGCGGCCTTCGAACGTGTTATGGATGACAGCTATCTTTAGCTTGAATTGTCAATGTTCTCACAGGCGTGCCGAAGGGCGCAAACTCAGGTGGTCATCGGCACCACGTTAATACGAATCACTTCTCGGTACTCCTAGACGATTGCAATAGTACTGCATCAGCATAAGTAAATGCGAAATCCATACTGGAGTGAGATTCCACAAGGGTCATTGCTACCTAAGAACTTTCAACACAATAGAAGTGGAAAGCGGTTTAATGAGAAAGACAACGCCTAATTAGGCAGTTTACAAATAATCAACTGTGTAACTGAACGTAAGACTTTAATAAAGAGAATGTACGACGGGATATTCTTATCTTACTCAACTAAAAGAACCTTAACAGGGATATAAGGAATGTCTTCTACACTCATGTTTGTAACAATAGACAAAATTGTTAGTGATATTAACTTTACATTACAACAAAAATTATTCTATTAAGTATTTTTTCAAATCATGTAACTGCTATAATTGAGTGTAAGCAAAAAAATTAATCAACTATTTATCTATGTAAATACAACAACGGACGAATACAGGTATGTTCTTATACAGGTAATGTAGACCTCGGACTTCATATTTTTTCATTTATTTTTTCGCAAGCACAACTTAACTTTTATTTGAGTAAAAATTTTTTTGATAATCTAATGAAAAATATATGCTTGACGATCTTTCGGGAGCAGAAAAAATGGTTGGGAAATACTCGTAGGAAAAATAGAGGTTAGAGACTTACTTAAAGGTGAAACCTACAAGAAATAATTATTTATTTAACTGGGGTAAGAGTAAAATGCTTAACTAATGAATCGCAAACCTTTTTATAATAATAAAACTGCCGAGAGCAGTGGAACGAGGCACGTCTGAAGCCGTGCTCTTCGCACCATGCTTCTCTCCTCCTTCGGCAGAAATGTAGAGGTGAACGCGAAGTATACCCATATCTACGCCAAGTCTGCTTTCGTGCACATGTAAACGCACGTTAAGGTGGTTGTTCACAGTGATCAGCTTATTGTTTACTGCATAAAATGCTTTAGAAATACACTTGACTTAGATATCATGTGTGTATATAAGAAAAAATGTTATGATATTGTGTTAGAAAACAATTTTTTTCTGCGCAAAGTACTAAAAAATTACGTTAACTTTCCTGTTCAAGCAGACAACTGAATGCTGCATGTACATACATACATACATACATATATACATACATACAATTATATATATACATGTATAAATATATACATGTGTGTATATATATATATATATATATATATATATATATATATATATATATATATATATATATATATATATATATATATATATATATATATATATATATATATATTGGAAATGAGAACGATCGACAGTAGGCCCGGCTTTTGTGTACATTGTGTACATTTGTTGTCTCTGGCGGCTCAACGCTCTGTGCGTGTGCGCTTGGTTAACTTGGCGCTCTGCAGGTGTGTGTGTGCGTATTCACGCGGCAAGCTTTGTATACTGTAAGCGCCAGATTATACTCAGCTCTCGTTGAAGAAAGACTCTCTTAAGTTACGTTGCCAAACTCTAGCATTCAAAGGTGCATACATCACCTTAAATGCTAGTGTAAATCTTCTGATTAACTCTTGCTATACAGTGGAAAAAATTCAGTTGTGCAGTGCAGTGCACTTAGTGCTTTGTTTAAGTTGCTCATTGCATAATTTGCAGACCAGCTCAAATAGTTAATCTCATCGAACTACCAGTGATTATCAACAGCAAGACTCAGTGAAACTCTAGTGTATTTCCACAGACAGTAATTGTGTGTCTTAGTCTTGTTTTTGAAGAGTGACAAACGAGACCAAATGGAACGTCATATGGCTTTTCCGAAGTAATTATAAAAATAATTACATATAAAAATTCAGTCTGCCTTTTTTTAGTTAAGTTACACATTTTTTACTTTCGAAGATTCAGTTTTTTACTTTGAGTTGTACTTTTTTTATATGATAGTTCAGTTAAAAATAAAACGAACTCCATTACCAACGCACTACTAGTATAAAAGCAAGCTTCCGTCTAGGAACATCGCGTTTATCGTCACTGAATTCACCACTACAGTAGGCGATGGTGCCCCCTTAAACTTGACTACATTAAATTCGACACATCAAAATATATCAAGACCTTGGGTGTAATTTAATACGATCGTAGTTTCATCTCAAAGACGTATTGCATCACTCGTAAAATAAGCTTACTCAGTAATGTACCACATTTACTTTACGCTAAGACAAGAATGTCACTTGACAAATAAACTTAAACAAAAAGAGCCAAACGTTTAATGTTCATTATTAAGCAAGTCTCCAAATGCGTCTAAAAAATAATCACAATTCATGTAACATAAGTAATCTGCGAGTATGTGAAAAAGTGGTAAAAATACGAATCTCACAGTTTGTTGTGGAACAGGAACTAAAATAGGTTTTAGAGTACGTTGAGAAAACTAGTCTCGAAAAAAGGTTTCGAAGCTAATCTCAATTTGTCGTCGTTGCAACAATCCATTTGCTTATAAGAAATCTTTTTAAAAGCATGTAGGAAGATATTGTGCTGTTCCTTATAAAAATACTACCGTGTATGTCCAAACTGTTTAGGTGGTTTGTTAATAGCATCACTAATGATACGTAATGAGGATTGCAATGGGTAATGCACATTATTCTAAATTCTAGCAAAACCCAAGAACCACAGAAAACTTGTAACGTGTACACACGTTCCTTCAGTACGCACTCCCGTTTTACAAGTGTAATAAGAGCTTGCAAGAGGCTTGTTATCGATATGACTGTTTGGCACTTACGTTATCGAAAGTTGATATCTAGTCCCATTCCTAAATCTAGAGAAAAGCCGGACTCTCATAAGCCCGGGTTCAGGTAACTCATCTGAAAACCGATAAAGTGATAAAATTACTTACGTTACAAATTAACGGATGTAACAAAAGAAAAATTTTTTTTGTAGCGTCATTTCAAACAGGTTACGTAATTATTTGTCACCAATTTTGCAGTTGTTTATTAAAACAATATCAACTAAGGCACTGCCAACTTTACAGGAAGTTAGCAGCCCACTTACCTCTACAACGACAACCATGCTGACTGCAAAATTCTGCATGGGCTAGGAATTTGCAGTTTTTTTTGCATTTCTCTGAATAGCCCGATGCCGATTTTGATATTCCTTTATTTAAACTATCAATAATTATTGCTGATTCCTTCACGTGTAACAACAACCCGTGCATGTAAGTGCGTCTTACTGTACAATTTTGTAGGATGAAGGTTCGGCCTAAAGTTCAGTATTCTTATTTAGACTATCTAATTATTTATAGTTTTTGTCAAATGTTGACAGGTTTTTTTTTTGATTTTAAAAAAAAAATTTATAACCTTTAAATGTTATGTTCAATCAATACATATGTAATAATAATCTTTAAAAATCCAAAATTTTTCATTATACTACAATGCAGTAACTTCTCAGAAACATGTTTACAAAATTTCAGATCAAAATATAAAAAAAAATTTAAAAAGATGTATCGGAAGTTTCAAACGTTGGAATCCAACGAAAATCCAAAGTTATTTTATTTGCTTTAACAACTAAGTAACTACCAAAAATACATTGTACAAACACATTACACCTGCTCCTCAAAAAAAACACCGCTTACTGTGACTTTTATGAAAATTCACTAAAGTAAATATTGTACTTCAAAAAGCCTCTTTACAAGAGTTTAAGGATCACTAATTACGATTCTGTACTCCAAAATCAAGTAAGGGAGGTTGCACCTTATCGAAACCACCTCTTAAAAAGACAGAAGTAGAAAAATAATTTAATTAAAAATAAAAATCTTTTCTTGGAGTTTCAAACTAGAAAAAAACATGTAAAGATTAATTGACTTATCACACCTTGCGGACGGACGAAAATAAAAACAACAAAAAAAGGTATATATACAGTTAGACATCGTTTGTCAGTGTTTTTTTAGGATTTTCTGCTTATAAATCAAAGATAAAAAAGGGTGTAACGTGTAAGGGTAGTTTTACTACAAAAAAACTACCACTAAAAGTATAGTAAGTTCAAACCTCGTTTCACTTCGTAAATAATTTCTCTGGCGTTCATAAGATCTGGAACAGAGGTAATTGGTGATAAGACTATGTAGGTGCAAGTACGCAGAAAACAGTTTTTCGACTGCCATTTGAACAAATCAAAATAAACCTGGCTATGATTTTAGTATGTAATAAAGTACTTAGCGAGTACGTCTAAATTTTTTTAAAATTTTCAATCATCCGAAACCGAGGTAAATAGTAATAACACTATGTAAGCGCAAGTACTCGGCATACAATTATTCAACCGCCATTTTAACAAATCAAAATTTTAGTACGTTATTTTAGTAATCCAAGCATCCCCAACTAGTTAAGATTACAATAGCAGGCATAAAATCTTACAGGTAAATTATATCAGTAAATAGAGAGTATAAAAAATTTTTTTTCGTGATTTGAGCACTAGCGAATAGAAAAATATTGTCACAAAAGTCTTATTACTACAAATTATTCGGTATTTTAGGGCCTGTAACTGTTTTAAGTTATGATTGCAAGCTCTTATACTTACAGTCTAGTTGTATTAGTGTATAGAGAGTATAATGTAATTTTTTTTGTAATTTTAGCACTGGCTAATCGAAATCTATCACCGAAACAGTGCTATTTAAAATATATTGCATATGTCAAATGCCGTGCAAATAATTAAGGTTATTTTTGTTGTTGCTTTTAAATTAAGTATAGTTGTTTTGGAGTACATTGTTAATAATTAAAATATCATCCTAATATTACAAGCCGATAGGTAGATGTATTCGACTGTCTCTGCTTGCACCTCATGTATACGTGTTATATGTTTGATATATACATCGTTCTTTGTACTTTGTAGTAGTTTTCGTTGGATAAGTGCCATCGTCTCCGGGGCTATTTTGCGGCCCAAGGGACTTGCAAAGTAGGGCTCGAGGGACGTAAGGTAGCCACGGAGCGATGGCGCTTATGTGGTGAATGCTATTTTTTCTACCGAGGGAACACCAGCCTCTCAAAAACGTCCGAGGTAGGAAAAAACTTTTTTTTGGCAGTTTATATTAAAAATTACTATATTACGTGTTTGTATGATGTATTTTTGGTAGTTACTTAGTTGTGAAAGCAAATAAAACAATTTTGGATTGTTGTTGGATTCCAACGTTTGAAACTTCAGATACATCTTCTCAAATTTTTTTTATATTTTGATCTGAAATTTTGTAAACATGTTTCTGAAAAGTTACTGCATAATCGAACAATAAAATTTTTTAGATTCTTATAGATTATTATCACATATGTATCAATTGAACATAAAATTTAAAGGTTATAATTTTTTTTTGAAAAGCTAATAAAACTCATCAACATTTGACCAAAACTTTAAGTAATTAGAGAGTCTAGGTAAGAATACTGTACTTTAGGCCGAACCTTCATCCTATAAAATTGTACAGTAAGACGCACTTACGTGCACGGGTTGTTGTTACACGTGAAGGAATCAGCAATAATTATTCATAATTTAAATAAAGGATTATCAAAATCGTCATCGGGCTATTCAGAGAAATGCAAAAAAAAACTGCAAATTCCTAGCCCATGCAGAATTTTGCAGTCAGCTTGGTTGTCGTTGTAGGGATAAGTGGACTGCTAATTTCTTGGGAAGTTAAAAGCGCACGTCGTTAGTTAAAAAAAAATAAATTAATTTAAAATCAGCATTGGGCTATTTGGACGAATGCAAAAAAACTTTAAATTCCTAGCCCATGCAGAACTTTGCAATTGGCTTGGTTGTCCTTGTAGGGGAAAGTGGACTGCTAACTTTCTGTGAAGTTGGCAGTGCCTTAGCTGTTATTCCTTAAATAAACAAGTGCAAAATTGAAATTAAAACTGCAAATTAAATGCAAAAAACTTGCAAAATCCTCTTCCAATCAGAATGCTGTTACTAAAAAGTGGTGTCCCAACTTCACAGACGTCCCTAGAACTTAATCATAAATCTTCTAACTTTAGGATGGAGTCTCTATACCCTCTACCTATGATGATAATGTCCTCTTCTTAGAACCAGTTAAATATCGCTTCATTATTATCAAACTTATTAATAATGATTGTGGCATCATTATTTTAAGGAACTGAAAAATAAGGGCCTTGTATATCGAATATGTTAACATTCCGTAATGCATATCGAGCACATGGTTTTCCCTTGCTGTCTGCCTAACGAAAAGAAGTGCAATATCGAACTTTTTGCTGTTTATCGTTGTCCACCTAACTAAGCAAAAGGCGATATGGAGCTTTCCTCTTCGTATTGTTTCGGCTAGTAGTTGACTCCCACCTAACGAGCCGAAGTGTCATATATAGCGTTTGACTATTTATCGTCATTTATCTGAAAGAAAAAGCTAAATCAAGATTATAATATTTACCGGTTGTTACTTAATGATTGAAAGTACGATATTAAGCTTTTGGCTGTTTGTGGCCGTTCACCGAAAAGGAGATGCTCGATGTAACGCCCCCAACTGTTTGAGGCCGTTGACCTAACGAGAGGATGTGTCGTATGGAGCATTATTTTTTTTGATTACTTAACTGAGAGAAAAGTGATTTCATGCATTTTGCTGATTATGACCATTCACCCAACGAAGAGGTGTACGATTTTGAGCTTTTGGCTTTTCATTGTCCTTTTTCTAACTATGAGATGCTCGATATAGTGCCTTTGGTGGTTCATCACCATTTACCCAACTGCGACAAGTATGATATTGCTTCTCCAACTGTTAATCATTGTTTATTTGAGGGACAAAGTGATATTGAGTTATTTTTCCTTGCGAATCTTGGTTTTGTGCATCTTAAGTGGTTTTTAGTTATGTTCATGTGCAACCGACTAGCCGCTCGACTGCGTCCAAAGAGTTGCCTGCATTTCACCGGAGAAGAAAGGTGATGTACGCTAGTATACGTTTTTTTAGCATTGCACCTTAGGCAAAAGCTTAAGGTACTTTGGCCGTTCATCACACTTGGCCTAAGGGGATTATTATTTCCTTAGGAACTACTCTTCAACGTTAAGAAGAACTTTTTCGCATGACGATGTTATTATTGAGTAGCATTTATGTCCAGAGAAAATTTGTCATCATTTGCCCGTTCTCTTGAGTTTTTTATGATCTGATTTATACATCTTTGACGTCCAGCATCTTCTAATGCAAATTTAAATCACAAAGTACCTCGCACTTATGATTAGCTGAGCGATTAATTAAAAAAAATTGTGTCATCATTGTGTTACACTTGTCTGAAAATATCTTGCAAGTAAGTATCGAATATTTCAGGAATTAATACGGTGAAAGTACCTGGTTTTTGAAATAGCAGGCTCAGAAAAAGGACATCAGGGGTCTGTAATTGTTCGTGTTATTAGAATGGCTGCTTAATGATGTACTTAAAATACACTTTAAAGAAAACGACATTAATAGAAATAAGGTAGTTTGAAAAATCATTTTAATGTTTAATGAATAGTGTTAATCTTATTTCGGAAAGAAAATTTTTAACAATCATAACTTAGTACGTGTGGAATGACTACTGGGAAATAACTCGCGACAGAGTAACTTGATAAAGATTTTAAGAAATTTTTAAATGAAACATGTAAACAACGAAAAGTTACCTATTCTGAACGTGAGTCACGAAGCATATACGCACACGTGCAGCAGCGGCATAGTGTGCAATGACGTATTTATTTCTGATGAGCTGCTTGCGTAGCACGATAAAATGACGGAAATAGGCTAGTCTATTACTTATATAACACTAATATTATTTTTTCCTGCATTTTGTTTAATTACAGCACTCGCAAGATATGTGACGTAATCCCTCTCTCCTCTTGACTGACTATGTATACGAACACTCCGCCTGCTTCGCTGAACTAACTTCAACAAAAATTGGTGACTTTCATTGCTTTTTCTCTTAAAAGCAAGAGTTCTTATGAACTTGCGCCCATTACGACTTTTGTTCAAGACGTTTTAAACTACAACTTTATATAGAACCCAGCCAATTTCATCCGGACCTAAAATCCCATCTGCTTGATGTGGGGCTCTTTTAACACTATAAACAAAAAAATTTTTGTAATTTAAACTTGTTTTTTTAAAAATAAGGAAATTTTAAGTAACTTTTAAATTAAATCAATAATCACAATGCCATCAACTTTTTGTACAGAGAAACGCAAAGAACTTCTTGTGATAGTTCACAATTGCTTATGGGTTTAAAAAAAATGCTGCTGACACGATGCTGTTAATGAATGCTGTAAGCAGATGACCATTTATAGTTGCTCAATAATTATTTAATTTGGTAATTCAAAAATTTTTTGTAAAAATAATATTAAACAAACAATACTGTATCAAATATATCATAAAATAAACATTTTTAAAATTTTCTTTTTACAGGTATGCTCATTTGTACATTAATAAATACAATTTATGACTTACCTATTGTTACATTCATTGACGAAAAAGTACTTTTTATTTATTAAAATATAGATCTATACAATTTATACATGTATACATAATGAATTAATATATAATAACTGTATTCTGCCTGCCAATCGGACCACCTTTATCCCCCGTCGTCTAACACCCCTTCCCCCACCACGATATCTTTGCCAGCTACAAGTCTGGAGGTACCTGAAAAGCCAATGAAACTGTATTGAAAAGTATCGCACAACTGCACCCCACTTTAAGTTCCAGAATCGACTTGGCTGGAGGGTGAGATGTAGGTGGTGAAGAAAAGAGCAATAAATATGGATATTCTACATAACTGAGAATTAAACAAATTTATCGATCAATCTTCGACTAGCTTTGACAACAGCTCAGATTCCAATATTGACAACTGTCATTCTACGCCCAGAACCATCAGCACAGTATCCTTATCGTTGTTCGGTCTTAGCAGCTAACTCCATACCTCTAGGGGTGACATAATCTCCCCTTGACTCTCGCACTAAATTCGCTCATGCTGAGAAACATCTTGAACAAATATCGCCCAAAGGGTGGGACATTAGTATGCTTATACCCAAGGTTTCAACAAGGTTTTTACTTCCGATACGCTAAGTTCTACCTTGCGCCCGTAAGAGCAAAAACTATGCGCTTATGGTACGAAAAATAGTGTAATTTAATTCCTCCTTACAGTACGTTTTATCCCTTTAAGTGAATACTATTTCCTCAAACAAAAACTTTCGCTTAAAATATTGATGATAGAAAAATCCTTCAATTCACTTACTTACCATGTACTTTAAAGTCCTACTATCATTTTAAAGTTACGTCAGTTCGATATTTTTTGCTAAGTTTTTGTATAAATATTCAAACGAATGCTTATATGGCAGGTAACAGCAAAATGGCCGAAGCTGTAGGAACTGTGCGCAACTGACTGATTGGCTGAAACGTTCGTGCTAACCCACAACCTAGCTGACTGAGCTACCGCGTGCTCTATATATATATACACTATAGCGCTTATGCTAGATGAAGGGAAACTAGTTAGTGTTCAATGGCACACATTATATATTTTGATAAAGTATTATTTTACTTTTATAATATAAATTGTTTCATATCATAATACACAATCCTAAATTGTTTATTTGTATATTAAAAAATGTAGTTACATATATCATGACGTTTCAGATGAATATAACTGTTTATTCGTCATAAAAAAATGTGTAGTAATATACAACAAAAGGAAGCTTATTCCTATCGTGTGCCCTCAGGCACCAACATGTTCTATTTTTATTAACGAAGAATCTTTTACTTTTTTTTTTTTTTTAGATCTCCAGAGCAGTGCCCCAGTGTAGTTTCTCTTCTTGCTGAAAGCTATAATCCGCACGTTCGGTATGGTGCTGCTATGGCTCTTGGTATAGCTTGTGCAGGAACTGGCTTAAAAGAAGCAATAAATTTACTTGATCCCATGACAAATGATCCTGTGAATTTCGTACGTCAAGGAGCATTGATTGCTTCCTCGTTAATTTTAATTCAACAAACAGAAGCTACTTGTAATAGAGTAAAAGATTTTCGATCATTGTATGCAAAAGTAATAATTGATAAACACGAAGATCATATGGCTAAGTTTGGAGCTATCTTAGCTCAAGGAATAATCGATGCAGGTAAGATTCGTTGTGAATACGTCCAAACATTTATTAAAAATAAAATAATCGTTTTATAAAAATGAGAGTGCATTGTATAAGGTCCATTTAGAATTAAGTTGTGCTAATTATTAAACTGCTTTTTTGCTACGAAAAAGCATTAAACAATTTATGACTAAAATCAGAATAAAATAGAATTTTTTACACATAAAACAAAACGTTATAATGTTGTCGATGGCATGAATAAGTCGATTAAAATTAAAGATCTTGTTACTGACTTTCATGATATACAAACATTGTTTTAATTAACTCTACTGACGAAAGTGTCCCTGCTTTTACAGTACACAAGTACTTTTTTTGGTCGAAGCAGACAGAGAACAACGTTTTTAGTATTTTTTTCCAGTTCATTACATTTTTTTTATACAAGTCATAAGGATAACGTGTTTTAGGTAGTAGACACTATTATTAAATATTCTCTAACCCATACAATTTGAACTTTGACTGTACAACATGTTTACGTTAAACTTTTTTACGTGCTTCAGGAATCATTGCTGTATTATTTATCAACGCTATCCATGCAGTAACTTTTTTTTCTTTACTCACATTATGACAACAACCATTAGGCACAAAAATTATGGGTGCCTTGTGTTTTAGAGGTATCGTTGTTTTCTCACCTGAGAAGAAACAAAACTTGAGAAATTTCATTATTGATACAAAGCGACAACTGTAATAAAATGTTTTGAAATTTATGCATTTAACAAAAAAGCTGCAAGGAACATTTTTGGCTGAAAAGTAATAAACGTACCTTTTTTTTTTTAAAGTTAAAATACATTTCTTATTTCATTATCAATGAAAACAAGTCATGAGAATGTATCGAGTCACGATGGACCAAATTATTCCTGTTTAATGTACGAAAGCCTTGGTACAGATACGTTCATCAATATACACGAAACAACAGCATCATGTTTTGTATCTAAACTATGTGGCCAGAGAGTTTGCAAGTTTAGATCAGAGGATGTCAATAAAAAGAGCCTCCAGTCAATGGCATTAGAGCATTCCAGAACAGAAAGTATATTCGTACATACAGCGCCATGTTTAGAAAAGGCTTATACTTTCTTTTTTTAACTAGATACTTTTCTCTCTAGCACCCTTTAAGCTGAGCTTGATGAATAGCTAGTTCTATACATACTTATGTGTACTTCATTCTTTGATAATTTTAAACTATTCTGAGTACAAAATAAGCAACTTAATTTTTGTTAAACACTAAAGTGTGAGATTCAAAGCAAAAGCCCAGTACTACTCACCACTAAAAAATTAAATATTATGTATTATAAAATTTATGACGTAAATAACTGTCTATAAGTTTATTGAGACGCTACCGAATGCAAAAATATGAAAATTGCCTATGACCGTACGTATCTTTAATGTTAATTTATTACTTCACATATGGATGATTACATTAATACTATAAGTAATTGATAAAAATCTTGTGTTCCGTGTATAAAAGGCTGTAGTTACGTTGTCTAAATGAGTATTAAATGTCACGTTGTTTGATTGTCAAAAAATGGTAAATAAAGTAATGATTTTTAACCATTTGCTTACAAAATTAAAAAAAAACTTACAAGAACTCTGAAATCTTCAGGAAAGAGCGAACTTCATATTTATAAGGAATATTGTATTATATAATGTAAGAGATATTAATATTTTAAAAATTTCTTTTATTTTATGGATGTTCTATTTAAAGAAAGACTTGAAATGACTTGAAAAATGCATCTCTCAAAGTTTCTACGACATGTTATGATTTTACTTAATTTGTGACTCACTGTAGGTTATTTGTTATTTTAAGTTTAGATGAGATAAAACATCTATTATAAGCAACCTTAAAAATCCTTGTATACCATTAAGCATTAGACCTGAATCGTTCTTGTTAAGTGATATAGTAGAATCTGAATTTTATAAAAATTGATAAAATAGATAAAGCTGAGACCCAATTTTCATAGTACTTTTTTCAGAATTTCGTAAATACATGATAAAATGTGCACCTCACCTTCTTCCCAAAACTTCTTCTCTCATTAGCTCCTGTCGTTCTAGTAGGGATAGGAGAACACGCATGCATAGCTGTGCTATCGTACATGGCATGTCCGACGCCATGCCACTGTTGTTCTTGACAGCATTATAGTTTTCTTGTTTTTTTTTTTTTTTATATGAGACGGTTTTATGATTGTGTCAGTTTGTTTACGTTGTTTAAGAGTGTCTTATGTAGAAGTTAAAAGCGTATAGCATCCTTCCTAGTTACTCCTTTACATGATTTACCAAAACTGCTTCTTCTGCAATAGTATACATTAGTATGTATACTATTATCTATTACATTTCTATGTATACTATAGTATGCAATAATACATTATCTGTTTGCGTTCACACTCTTTTTTGTAATATAATGCAGTAATGTACATTTTTTTTTTTTTTTTTTTTTTTATGAAAGATCGTCATGAAATTAATTATAAAAACAAATTGTCTATTTAGTTCCTTTTTTTATGTATTAGCACTGTCACCAGTGCAGCCGTATTATTATAACTTTTACTTTAGTAGATTTTTTCAAGGATTATTCATTCATTTTTTTTGTGCTCCGATAGTTCTTAAAAAAAATTTTTCGTTTATTAAGTAACGCATTCGTTTATCTTTTCACTCATGTATGTATACGCATATGAATTTTTTATTTAAAAAAGCACATTTTTTTCTTGTACGCGTAATTATTGTATATGCACAAGTCTTAGGTTTTTGTAATTTCTTTAACTAAAAAAATTTTATTTACTTGATTACTATGCTAATACCTGTTGTTAGTTGCTGTAGCCTGACTGATATTCTCGTGGCTAAGCACTCCGCATTCAGAAGATTATTAATTGCAGTGCTTTAGCATCCACTGCGTTTCTGTCTCTTGTAATATCATTTCTGCCTCTTATACCCGCAAAGATTTTTGATAAATTGAGTATTATTAGGACTCCTACTTGAAAAAGGCACCTTAAGAAAAAAAGTTGTAGTAGGGAAAGATAATGTGCGTTAAGTAACTGTACTGAATTTTTGCACCCAACGTAGCGGGGTCAAAATAATCTGCGTACGAATTATTTTTATTGAGTTTCTTCATCAGGTGATGTTATTTGACAAACCTACACATCTTATTGCTTAACTGATATTCAATCATATCTAAGAATGTTGCTTCTTTTGCCACATATTAATGAATAATGCCTTCCTAACTATTTTAAACAATTAGTTTTCTTATTTGAGACTGTGTTTAATTTTGTAAAGAGAATTCATAGGCAATCCTGAAGAATTTTCAGTTAATTTTTCTTTCTTAGATAGTACGTAAATGGTTGATTCCTTTTTGTTTTTTTCTCTTGTTTAAACAGGATCGTTGATCGTCGATTGTTGACAATTTTTACTTTCTTGATCTCCTTATACATCATAATTTACCAAGCTGTTTTTTTGCGCTAGTGTGTGTGTTTTTTTGCCGTGGTAGGGCTGACATTCGCCAATGATGGGGTTTGCTATTTTAGAAGCGCGTTTGCTCAATTATTCTGACAATTTATAGCTAATAATTGCTGTTGGTTTTTTGGTCTTTTATTGTAAGTGCGTCTGCTTTTACAAAAGCATCTGACTTTTGTTACATAAAACAGATTTATTGTTTCAATAAGTACTGCTTTTTTATTCCATACAGATACGTATGTATTGTGGACAGGGGACGAGGGATATTCAAAAGTACTTAAGGAGCGGGAACCGGCGTGTAAAACAGCTTTTTCTGAGTCAAAATCCGTTCACAGGATAATTTTTTGAAAATTATTTTTTAAGTGAATGAATTGACAAAAATGCTCAATTTCTGCGTGCTTAGAACTCAATTTTCAATGGCGATACTAAATAGGTACTTACGCAGTAGCATTTGGGCGGTACTTACGTGGCATTGAATCAGTGGCACCTAGGCGGTACTTGAGCAGAACTTCAGTGGTACTTGTGTGGTACTTTGGCGGAATTTAGGAAGCAGTGCTTAAGCTACATTCAGACAGCGGTACTTGAGCAGTACTTGGATAGTACTTCGGCGACACATAAGCAGTACTTGGGCAGCACTGAATCAGTGGCGCTAGTAGTAGTGGCTGGCAGTACTTGGATGACATTTGGGTAGTTCTTACGTGGCATTTTAACAGTGGCACGTCGATGGTATTTGAGCGGAACTTCAGTGGCACTTGGGCGGTTCTTAGGCAGTATTCGGGAGGTATTTGGGCATTATTAAAGCATCGGCATTTGGGCAGCACTTCTGTGGTATTTTGACGGCACTTAGGCAGTACTTAAGCGGTACTTTAGTGGCACTTGGGTGGTATTCAAACGGCATTTAAGCAGTGGCAATTGGGTGGCAATTCGGCGGCACTTGGTCGTTACTTTAGTGGTACTTTGGTGGCACCTTGGCGGCTTTTGAGCACCGGTACTTCGGCGGTACTTAAACGGTACTTCAGCAGCACTTGGGTGGTACTTAGGCAGCATTTGAGCATTATTTAGGCAGTGTCACTAGTGCAGCACTCTAGTGGTACTTCAGCGGCACTTAAACAGTATTTAGGCAGCATGTAAGCAGTTGACTTTGGTGTCACTTCGGCGGCCAGTGGGTAGTACTTGTATGGGGCTTGAGCGGTACTTAGACACTACTTAGGCGGCACTCGAGCAGCCTTTATTATGTGAAACAAATTTTTTAAGTTATACTTGTATTAGCGTGGTATGCGTGAGAGTCAGCCAACGACTTCAGATTTCTGACTTTGAGAAAATGTATGACGGAAGTAGATTTCGCATGTTTCTCTTCCTTCGCTTCACGTCCCTTGCTAACTAGCCCACACTAGTGACCTTTACACTGTGCGACACAACGTTAACATAGTAGAGAGTTTAAATTTTACTGATTTTTATTTCTTCGTCTTATCTAATGTAAAAAAAAAAAAAAAAAAAAAAACTTACCATAAGTCTTGAACCCGTGACCTCTTGCACACAAAGCAAGGCCCTTACCTTCTCTTATATGAGCGGTCCCAACATGGTAAATGCCCTTTCTTCTTATAATGGTACAGTCCGTTACGTTCATTACTAAATACACTACCACTCCCCCCCCTGTCTTCGCCCGAAACTTACTGAATGTAACCCCTCAGTGTGTTAACACGCAATGTAAAAACGTTTTTATTTTAAAATTTTACATTTATTCCTGACTTTTCTCAGAATAAAAACCTCTTATAACAAACATTTCTTTTTAGAATCCATGCAGTTTATTTGGTCAAATAATGTGCTGTAGAAAATAAAAATATATAATTATGCTTAAAATTACCATGAGTTCCTTACGCCAAAAAATAATTGTTGCCCCTAAAGAGTCATTGATTTTCACTTTCTCGCTTTAAAATGAGTAAAAAGGGCTATTTGTTGAGCATGTATGTTGAAGGCATGTAATTTAAAACTGTCAAAAATGAATAATTGAAAATTATTTTTTCCAGTTTTCCATTTTTATTACCAGAGTATTATGCTTTCTTCAAAATCTGTTAAATTTAAGTAATTAATCCACCTCCAATTGTATACATTTAAAGCATTTGAAGTTTTTTTTTCGATTTACTCTTTTGCGACCATAGGCATAGTTGAAACTCTTGTGACGCCTGAAGGCTGTTCTTTGTCAATTTTATTAAGTTGTTATATATTTGTTGGAAAGGTAGTTTGAAGTACAATGGCCCTTAAAAAGACTGCTGAGCTCAAATCTTTTTTAGCTATCGTTTCCAGCAAACATGACTGCTTGAATAACTCAGAATTGTCTTCTCTGTCCTGCGGTTATAGTAACATACTGATTATTATGAAAACTACGATATCTGAATCGTAAGATCTAGTTAATCACGAAGACGACGACACAGTTTATACAGTTGCGAAACTCAATGCAAAAGTTAACGGGAAATGGATAACTTGGTCACTTCCCGGGAACATTTAAAACATAATAGACTTTTGAGTCGCTTCAAAATACTTATTACGAAAAATCTGCATGAAGCTTCTTAGTCATTTTCTATTCTTACAACTAGAAATTCAAAGAATTTGCTACAAATGCTCATTTTTTTTCAACACCACAATGCAAGTAATCAAAACATTTGAATGCTTTTATTGCGCGCGTTGCAGCCGTGTTTTTGGTAGGATGTAACTACATACATATGGAGTCAAAACTTGGTACGCTTTTTCAGGCCAAGTGTCGCAACTGTATAAACTGTGACGATGACGTTGGTAGTGCTGGTTTTTTTTTTTTTTTTGTGGAGGGAGGGGAAATGCATTGAGGCACACCGCAGAGACAGCGGTAGTGTGGGACTCAGTAGATTTTTTTTATTAGACCACCCATACCCACTAAACCCCCCCATGCCGCGTGGCTTTAGTTCAACCCCGGAACAGCGTTGGCATTTTTTCAGGGTGGAGCCACCAGGGAGACGATCGCGTCTCACAGCATTAACGAGCTGACTCGCCACCATTTGCTAGAGGTGCCAGTCCTCTCGAGTCCTGAAAAGGACTTGGGGTCCCAGGAGATTGGCACCCGTTCTCTAGCGCAACAACATTTGTTGCTTCCCCATGCTGCCGCCTAAAGGGCAGCCACGGTGTCCCGCGCAGCGGCTTTCTCCTCTTCCTTCTTGCGATGGACCACTGACCTGACGTAACCGTCCACTGCCCTTCATCTCTCTTCGGTGCGAAGCATCTCAGAGATGATGTTTTCAGGAGTAGGTGTCACGTCGAACTCGTCCACCAGTTGCTGGCGCTCACGGTGCCATCTCTCGTACACAAAAAACGTGTGTTTGACAGTATCAACCACCGCAGGGCAGTAAGCACATCTGGAGGATGCTTTCACCGCCACGCCATGGAGATAGGCATCGAACTGACCATGTCCAGAGAGGAACTGAGTGAGGTAATAATTCACCTCTCCATGCCCTGCCTCCACCCATGGTTGCAGGTCCGGGATCAGCCGGTGCGTCCATCTACTTACACTAGCCTGATCCCAATCCTGTTGCCACGTCGTCAACATTTTCGCCCGCCTGTCACCATCACTTTCGTCACTGGAGCCGACGCCAGAAGCCGTCTTTTGGCCTCCCGCGGGCCTCCAACGTTCGGCATTACCCGTGTTAGCACTCCCGCAACCTTGCCGGCATTGTCAGCTGCTCTCTTGATGTGCTCCCAGAAGGTGAGCCGTAAGTCGACCCACACCCCCACGTAGCGCACAACTGGGCTTGCGCAGATTGCCTCACCCGCAACGTTCAGGCAAAAGTCCCCCCCCCCTGAACCACCTTTGACTGGTAAGGACGACCATCTCTATCTTGTCGCTTGCAAGTACAAAACCGTGATCCTGCCGCCACTCCGACACTATCGCGACTGCCTACCGAATCATGCGCTCGGCCTCCTCTCAGAATCTCGCTGTGACGTGCAGTGCTATGTCATCAGCAAAACCCGTCAGCTTGACCCCCGGAGGCATTTCAAGGCGCAAAATATCATCGTAGACCAGGTTCCATAAGTCAGGGCCAAGAGCAGAGCCCTGTGCGACTCCCGACGTTAGGCGACTTTCTCTTGGTCCATTCTTTGTGTCGTACTGGAGCACACGATCCTAAAGATAGCCATCCAGTATCTTTCGAAGGTATTCTGGTACATTCTGGTGCCTTGAAGCCCTCATTACGTTAAACCATTTGGCCGAGTTAAAATCGTTTCCAACGTCGAGAGTCACAAGGACACAGGCGCTTTTCGTCTTATGTGAGGGTTTCTATGCCTCCCTCACAAACTCAAGAACCTCGGCTACAGCCATGACCATTAATTGTCCCCCTCGAAACCCGTACTAATTGTCCGAAAGACTGACTTCCCCTCTTAGATGAGTACGTATCAGCCTCCCTAGCATTTTTCCGGCATTATCCAGCATGCACAAATGTCGGAGCGACGATGGGACCAAGGGGAATGGTTTACCCTTGTCCAGAAGCAATAGTAGTGGTGATGATGGTGGCAATGATAGTGATAGTGATAATGATAATGACGATAACGATAGTAGTGATGGTGGTGACGGCGCACAGTGGTCCACAAAGCTCAACAAGTGGTCGAAATTCTTGCTTCCCCCGGATTCACACTCTATCCTCCTGATTTTGGTCTTTGTTCGTAACATGATAGGCTTTAAGGATCCATTTACCTTATTGTATGTCAGAAAATTCGATATACATATATGTATATGTGTATATATATATATATATATATATATATATATATATATATATATATATATATAAATGAGATACATATGTTAAATTTCGGTGATCCGATTACTCAGGGTACATAACAACGTGGTAAAAATGAATAAATTTGCACCATATTTGGTATTTAGGGGTTTTTCGGGTCGCTGATCACAAATTCAGGGTTGAGTCAGCCAAATTCAAGATAGCGGATCCAAAATGGCAGCAAAATTTATCTAAAATCAACCGATTTGTGTCAGGCTTGGTTTACAAGGTGATTATGGAACGCTGATTACGAACCCGGGGTCCAATTAGCCAAGTTCAAAACGTTGGATCCAAGATGGTGGCGAATATCATAAAAATCAACCAATTTGTACAAATTGCTGCAAGATTCAATTCACTTTATTTCAGAAAGCCCAAAAACGGCTAAAATTCCTAATTTTTACGAATTCTCACTCCATCCACCTGATTTTAGGCTTATTTTGATCCTTAGATAATAGGCTACAAGGATCCAACTCTCAGGGTTAAAAATATCTGTTCAGTACATGCAAATGAGGTGTATGTACATATATATACATTATTATGGTGAATTCGGAAAATCTACTGGCTTTTTATCGATAAAGACAGAATGTAATTTAAGTACTTGCATATCTTGGCTGTTTTCTGTTGAATTTTACTTATAAAGGCCTTTCTTATTTTTTTGGCTGTCAAAAACCTGGAAAAACATTGTATTTCGGTTTTTGGAGCATTCCTCTCTATTTATCAGACAGCAAATAAAATATATTAAAATCTATAGTCTATTTGATTATAGGAAAAACGTATCAGTATAAAGTACATATCTTATATTTCCTTTCGTTCAATCGATGAATGATTTTTGTTTAGTCTCTTAGATTGCCCCTCCTCTTCCTTTAAAACGTTTTGATTGTTTTTTGGACGGATAAATTTAAAAAACTTTTTAGATCTTGTTTGTATAGCCTTAAACATTAAAAGCACGATACATCTAATTAAATGCCAAATTTATGAATTTTTTATATATTGATGCAAACCTTTACATGCACATACATTTGGCATTACACAGTAACTGTAGTGGAAAACAATGCATTTTTAAACTTTACCAGAATGGCTACTTTATTAAAGTGTAATCAGACTGGATTCTTCTTAAAAATTAAATATTAAAATTAACTTATTCTAACAGCAATGACACAATGTCAGTGTCTGATTCGATGCTACGAATCATTTAACAAATCCTAGCGATTAATATTAGTGTTTGGACTGTGTATTTCTGTTCTCTTCTTTTCATTCTATTCAGTTCGAGATGGATAATATACAATCGGATTAAAGTTTTTGTTCACGAGGGAAGGGGTTTTATGCTGCTCCCAATCCAGTTCAGTCGTGTAGAGGTGGAAGTGGTTTACGGCGGGAAATAAATGTAACGCAAATGTGCAATAAAAATATTTACAATATATTTACAGTGCTTAAATTATGAAAATGTGCTCAAGTAAAGGCAAGCGGAGAGAAGCTTTCTCTGCCGCCGCGGCGCGCTAACTAACATACTATGCTCGCAGAGCAATATTTATGGAGACAAAAGTTAAAGTAGAAATTCTAGTACATTGATAAATAAAGGTACAAGAGTAAAGGTAAAACGGTCTCTTGGGCATTGCAAATGTACGCGATGATAAAGGCGTATGATCGGAAAATTACTTCAACTTTAATACAAGAATAACAAACGTGACGCAATTTGAATTTAGAAAAGGTTTGTCGGCAAATATTCAGGTACTAAACTGAACATACCGCCCGCCATACTACGGTTCGGGGTAAACGGAGTATTAACAATTAGCACTGCACTTACGTAAAACAAACTTATAGTCTGTATTTTGAAAATGTCAATAATGTAATGGACCGGAAAACGTCCAGCCGAATATGGTGCGCTGGGCCATGGGTGTCCCAGGTAGTCCGATGCGTAAGCCCTCTTGAAGAACTCGTGGAAGCACATCAGCTCCTAGCAGCAACTCAATTTCCGTCAGATCGGCTCGAAAGTCGTCTGCAAGCTCCAAACCCTGTAGATACTTCCAGTCGCCTGGAAGCTTGAAGTTTCCTGACCTGTAGCTGGATATAAGCGAGAGCACTAGAGCTTCGCACGTGAGCTTCCCGTCGCTAACCATGGAGGCGAGAGTAAGGTAAGTTTTTCCATGAACTCGCGGAGTCTTGATGCCACCGATACCAATGACCTCCATGCTGGCCTCTTCATATTCCTGGCGAAGTTTACTTAGCAGGCTCTTTGCAACAAAGGATCGCTGAGAGCAGTTGTCGAGCATGGCACGAGCGATGAGTGTGCGTCCGTCCAGGCCTTGAATTCGGACGAGCGCAGTAGGCAACAGCGTAGTGTTTGAAGAGTCTGGCGATGCCATCCAATGACAGGATACGCGACTCCCTTTCGTGAGTGTAGCAGGCCATGCAGAAGATGCAAGATGCACTGTAGTGGCAGAATTTTCGTGCAGCAGCGTATGGTGATGCCCGTTGCAAGTTAGGCATCGTTTGCTTGATTTGCAGCTTGCGAGTTTGTGAGCACCAAGGCAATTATAGCACATGTTCTTGGCCTCAACAAACTGTTTGCGTTCGTGTGGCGATTTTGCTTTGAAATCGGCACGGCGTAGTATGAAATGCTCACCTTGGCAAAAGCGGCATTTCTCCGTAAAGGCGGCATATGCGTGCGAAGTAGAAGACGCCGTCTTGTCCTTCTTCCGTGTTGCCTTCTCTGTAGATGACGCGACGATCTCGAGCATCGAGATGTGTTGTTCAATGAAACGCACGAGCGTTTCAAGTGCAGGAGGCTCGTGGGTACTGCTGAGCAATGACTCCCATTCTCGGAAAGTTCGAGCGTCGAGTTTTCGAGCTGTAACAGCGACCACCAAGTCATCCCACTAGTCCGTCGGACGCTTAAGCTGTTTAAGTGCAGCCAAGGCATTTACAGTGCCACTGAGCAATGCCTTGAGTTCGAGCGGCGATTCGTTGCTTACAGCCGGCGCGGCTAGCAAATCGCGAGTTAGCGCGGCAACCAAGCGCCGCTTGTTTGCATAATGATCCTCCAACCTTTTCCATGCAGCCTCGAAGTTGGCGTCGATTACCTGGATCGTCCTCAACAATTCAGCCGCCTCGCCTTGCACATGCGTCTTGAGGTGCTGAAGCTTCTCGACGTTGGAAAGTCGAGAATCGTTGACTATGATCGCAGAGAACAGATCCTTAAACTCGAGCCAGTCGTTGAAATGTCCGGAAAATGTGGGCACAGCAATGGACGGCAGGTTGCGAGAGTTAGCTGGTGGAACAGGAGCTGGGTCTGATGCGGGCGATGCAGGAAGTTTTCCGAGCTGTTCAGCCAAATTAGCTGCTGAATCGAGGTAAGCTTCTTCGGCGATTTCGTAGCTGCCTTCATTGAAATAGCCGATGTCCTTAGTATCGTCTGGAGCAATGTTGAGAATCCTGAGATGAGTGTCCTTGAAGTCATCCCAGTTTATTCGTAGTTGCTGTATACGGCTCTCGATGATTGCACGAGTGAACTTATCCTTGCCGCGCTTCTTGAGGTTTTCGTAAGCATTGCTAATGCTTTTGTACAACTCCTGTTGACGCTTAAGTAAAATTTGGAGTTCCTTGACGTCTGCCATGACGCAGTCGATGTCGCGATGAAGCGCTTGATAATAGGGCTGAGTGTTGGCAGCTAACGACCGCCCGCCTTGGCAAATTCAAGCACGGAGAGCATGCACACACTCTGATTCCTTGAATGACTCACTACTGTAGCTTCGCGAGAGCGCGTTCACTTACACGGCATCAAATGGTCAAGGCAAAATTCAAGGCTTCACTGAGCACTAGCACATATCCACTCCTGCACTGACCGTCGGTCCCTGGAACCACGCTCTGCTACCAAAAATGTTTACGAGGGAAGGGGTTTTATGCTGCTCCCAATCCAGTTCAGTCGTGTAGAGGTGGAAGTGGTTTACGGCGGAAAATAAATGTAACGCAAATGTGCAATAAAAATATTTACAATACATTTACAGTGCTTAAATTATGAAAATGTGCTCAAGTAAAGGCAAGCGGAGAGAAGCTTTCTCTGCCGCCGCGGCGCGCTTACTAACATACTATGCTCGCAGAGCAATATTTATAGAGACAAAAGTTATAGTAGAAATTATAGTACATTGATAAATAAAGGTACAAGAGTAAAGGTAAAACGGTCTCTTGGGCATTGCAAATGTACGCGATGATAAAGGCGTATGATCGGAAAATTACTTCAACTTTAATACAAGAATAACCAACGTGACGCAATTTGAATTTAGAAAAGGTTTGTCGGCAAATATTCAGGTACAAAACTGAACAGTTTTAATTTTTCATTCGGCAATAAGCAATACTGACTTTTAAACGCTAATCTGAATTGTCTATACATTTGTATGAATTAAATATACATGTATTTAATTCAGTACATATTTATACGGTAGAAGATTTAACGTATTTATTTAAATTATTATAAGTTTATTTGTTAATTTAAAAAAGGAACGATTCTCGTGGACTTCAGTTGTAAATTTATTTTTACACATTGTAAAATCTAATTCTACAATTTTTATCTATCACTATTATTATTCTTATCATGACAATTATTATTATTATCAGTATTATCACTATCAGTATAAATTTCATCTCCACCCGATGCATAATCTGTCGTCGTGTCATCTCTACATTCATCATCCATCGACGAACTATCAATTCCTTGGACCAGAGATAGGTTTTTTTTCTGTTGTGTATTTAGATTTTAATAAAGATAGAATTTCTTCTGTCAGGATCTGTTTGTTACTTTTTAAGTGATAAAAAAAAGACATCATTCCCATAAAAGAAGAAATTCTCAATTGAATTATTTGAAATGTGTAAATATAATATTTCTCTGTTTTGAACAGTGTTAATCGACAAATGCTCAAAATCTACCTCTGATATTTACACTTTAAGCTTTAGAGCTCTGAATGAGTTTTTAAATAAAATAATCTTTGAAAACTGTATTTAAAGTACAGTATCTACAGCTTAGTATTCAAAATACTGTATTTGAAATTATGTGTTAAAGATTTGTATTTTAAAGTAGGTTATTTTTATTACTGTGCCTATAATACTGTAATTAAATTCACCTTTTTTTAAATATTGATATAAAATTTATTACTTTAAAAAATATATGTTGCAGTATTTTAACGTCCAACACTGCCCAAGCCTATTATTCCTGCGTACAAACATTTTTACATACCTAAATATCTATTTTGTGCATAAAAGAATTCATACATCTACTTGGGCTCAGGAAACATATATTTTACCTGGAACTTTTTCCTGAGAACTTCTCGCAAGAACTTTTGATATTTTTATGGTTACATTTGAGAGCCTCCTCCGACAACATGCCGATGAAACACATCTATGTTAATTTTATTTCTTCAACAAAACCATTAAAGTTATGTTTAAACAATCACTAAACGCAAATACAAAGGTGCTAGGAAAAAGATGATTGGTACCTAAAGTCCATGCAGTATAGTGTGTTTACTACAAGTATGTGTATATTTTTGTGTATATACATGTAAATGTGTGCATGGTATTGAAATAGAAAATTTTATCAGAAATGAGTACCACATTGATTACATTAATGAACCTCATCTCGATAGCTATCCCCGTACAGTTAAACATAACTTGTTTCCCATTACAGTGACTTTGTAATGCCAACTGTACGTGCATCATCCCAAATGGATGAATGTAGAAATGACACCACGATGGATTATGCATCGGGTGGAGATGAAATGTTTACTGATAGTGATAATACTGATAATCGTAATAATTGTGATGATAAGAATGATGATAATTGTGATGATAAAAATGATGATAGTGATGGATAAAGTTTGTATTATTAGATTTTAGAATGTGTAAAATTAAAATTACAACTAAAATTCACGAGAATGGTTTCTTTTTTAAATTAACAAATAAACTGATAATAATTTTGATAAATACGTTAAATCTTCTACAGTACAAATATGTACTGAATTAAGTAGATGTATATTTAATTTTTATAAACATATAGACAATTCAGATAAGCGTTTAGAAGTCAGTATTGCATAATGCCGAATAAAAAATTAAAACTCTAATTCGATTGTATATTATCCATCTCGAACCAAATAGAATGAAAAGAAAATAACAGAACTACAGAGTCCTAACACTAATATAAATCGCCAGAATTCGTTGAATAATTCGTCACTATTTTCAAATCTCTAATGTAAATGATAAAAATCTGTTTTGATTTTACATAGATGAGTTAGTAGTTGTATGTAGAACAATACACAAAAGTAGAGTTTTAGTTTTTTTAGTTTCAAAATTCAATTCCTAAGAAGAATCCAGTCTGATTACATCTTATCAAAGTAGCCATTCTAGTAGAGTTTAAAAATGAATTGTTTTCCACTACAGTTACTGTGTAATGCCAAATGTATGTGCATGTAAAGGTTTGCATCAATATATAAAAAATTTATAAATTTGGCATTTGATTAGATGTATCGTGCTTTTAATGTTTAAGGCTATACAAACAATATCTAAAAAGTTTTTTAAATTTATCCGTCCAAAAAACAATCAAAACGTTTTAAAGGAAGAGGAGGGGCAATCTAAGAGACTAAACAAAAATCATTCATCGATTGAACGAAAGGAAATATAAGATATGTACTTCAGTCTGATACGTTTTTCCTATAATCAAAGAGACTATAGATTTTAATAAATTTTATTTGCTGTCCGATGAATGGAGAGGAATGCCCAAAAAACTTGAATACAATGTTTTTCCAGGTTTTTGACAACAAAAAAAATAAGAAAGGCCTTTATAAGTGAAATTTAACAGAAAACAGCCAAGATATGCAAGTACTTAAATTACATTCTGTCTTTATCGATAGAAAGCCCGTAGATTTTCCGAATTCAACATAACAATGTATATATATGTACATACACCTCATTTGCATGTACTGAACAGATATTTTTATCCCTGAGAGTTGGATCCTTGTAGCTTATTATCTAAGGATCAAAATAAGCCCAAAATCAGGTGGATGGAGTGAGAATTCATGAAAATTAGGAATTTTAGCCGTTTTTGGGCTTTCTGAAATAAAGTGAATTGAATCTTGCTGCAATTTGTACAAATTGGTTGATTTTTATGATATTCGCTGCTATCTTGGATCCAACGTTTTGAACTTGGCTAATTGGACCCCGGGTTCGTAATCAGCGATCCATAATCACCTTGTAAACCAAGCTTAACACAAATCGGTTGATTTTAGATAAATTTTGCTGCCATTTTGGATCCGATATCTTGAATTTGGCTGACTCAACCCTGAATTTGTGATCAGCGACTCGAAAAACCCCTAAATACTAAATTTGGTACGAATTGGTTGATTTACAATTTTGGTCGCCATCTTGGATCCGCCATCTTAAATATGGCTCATTGAACGCTGTATTCGTGATCAGCGACCCAAAAAACCCCTGAATATTGAATTTGGTGCTAATTCATACATTTTTTTACGGTTTTATGTACCCTGAGCAATCGGACTACCAAAATTTAACATACATATCCCATTTTAATACATATATATACATCGAATTTCCCAACCTCTGAGGGAAACAGATTTCTAAAGCCTATTATCTTACGAACAAAATGAGACCAACATTAGGAGCATAGAGTGAAAATCCAGGGGAAGCAAGAATTCTGACTGCTTTTTGGGCTTTCTGGACCACTGTACGGCGGTGACGATAATGACAATGATGACGTAGATGACGATAATGATGATAATGGTGGTAATCGTGATGATGTTGGGGACGATGGTGACGGTGCTGACGATAATGAAAATAACGATCATGATAATGATGACGATGATGACGACAACAACAATGAGGACGACGACGATAATGACGATGATAATGATAATAATGATAAGAACAACAATAAATAACAACATCAATGATAATACAACAACAACAACAACAACAACATTAACAACAGCAATAATAGTAATAATAATGATAATAATAATAATAATAATAATCTTGATAATAACAATAAAATAATAATCAGGAACGACTAGAAAATACGATTAGAAGTACCACCATTGGCCCTTTTTAGAGCCATTCCAAGTATTTTTGTTCCCTACTAATAATGTGTCACATAGGTTTTTATTTGGGCCATCTAATGTTAAACTATTTTGCCAACTATGTTCTTTTCCTATCATTTCCAGCAAGGATTCGTTGACTGAAAGATTATATTAAGCCGGACAGTATTAAACCACGTCAGTCATTCACTGGCAGATGTTACAAGTAAAGCTATTACTTTCAAGGCTTGAAACGTCGTTCACCGATTACCTTACATTACTCTCTTGACTCTAAGCATTTCATCAGTACCTAACAGTAAAGCTATAAAGGAAAATTAAACTTCAGCAAACGAGACAGTCTGTAACAGGCAAGCTTAAGAACCAATCTTTCTACCTTTAATCAATAAAATGACTGAGCTCTTCAAAAAAACCAAGTACAAGTAGCACTCCAGGAGTGCAGGCAGAAGTGAAAACTTGAACTTAAGGCGCGTTGGGCACTTTTTTGTCGGAGCATTTTTAGGTGCGCTTGCGACATGAGAAATTGGACATAAAAAATCAAGTTTATCAAAGCAATGTGGGCACTTTATGAATGGACATGAAGTATAATAATATAGAAACTATATTCGAAGGAAGTGGTTTTATTTTAATGAGTAAATATTAGTAAATAGTAAATACAAAATTTATCAATTTTTTTAAAACAATACCATAGCAGCAACACAAGTCAAATGAAATATTTTAATAAATAAATTTTCCGTTTAATATTCATTTATAAAATAAACACAAAAAACTCTTAATCTCGTCTGTCGCGAGGGCACGAACGAATGCCCATGCAAAGACTGCGTATCAGCGTTGGTCTGAGCATTATTCCACACTCACAGTTCATGCTTGATCGCACATAGCGCCGCTGACTGGATCCCACCGAGAACTATTTCGCGCGAAAATTCGAATTCAAAATCGTATGATTTTTTTAACAGACAGTAGGCGTGGAAATTCAAATTCGAAAGAATTCTTGGTATATTATTTATGTATATAATCATACAACATTATCCAATATTTTTAGGCATTAATTAGCCAATACATACAAAGATTTTTTTCGAATTTAAATTTCTGCGCCTTCTGTCTGCTGAAAAAATCATATCTTTGTATGTATTGGCTAATTAATGCCTAAAAATATTGGATAATGTTGTATGATTATATACATAAATAGTATACCAAGAATTCTTTCGAATTTGAATTTCTGCGCCTTCTGTCTGCTGAAAAAATCATACGATTTTGAATTTGAATTCTCACACTAAGTAGTTCGCGGTGGGATCTAGGCAGTGGCGCTATGTGCGATCAAGCATGAACTGTGAACGTGGAATAATGCTCAGACGAACACTGCTGCGTATATAGCATGCAGCGCTCTCACATACTTATACACTCTGAGTATACATATAGGTATGTAATCTCGTCTGTCGCGAGAGCACGAACGAATGCCCATGCAAAGAGCGCGTACAGTATACATATATTATAAGAATACACGCGGAGCATATCTGTGTAAAATCTCGTCTGTCGCGAGAACGGCTGAAAATGCTCACCCACAAAAGTACCCAACTCGCCATAAGAAGTTTTCACTTCAAAAATGTGCTTTAGACACTAACTACTCCAGAGTAAGACCAGAAGACATCGGCAAAGATCTCTTCATCTATCACCAACGCTGCGGACGTTATAGTTTTCCTTCTGAACAGTATGGTGTTACAACATCTGGCCAGAGAAGATTACCTTGAGGTATCCAGGCAGTTATTTTTGCTGGAAAATCTAGCCAAGAAAAAGCTCACTGTTATTTTTTAGGGCAGTTAGACATTAACTCACTTCGCTAATAAATATATTACAACTTAAGAAAATTAACAAAAAAAGCTCTAAGGAGTCACGAAACTTTTAACCATGCCAAAAGTCGGTAGAGGGTAAATTAAAAATAAAACCTCAAATGTTTAAAATGCATACAATTTGAGGCATTAAGAAACTGACACAGAACAACTATGGAGATTGAAACAGCAGCGTTCAGATCGACAAGTGATGAATCCATTACATAAGGGATTAGTTTTACATTATAACCTGGACAAAAATCACCTAAATTCTCCAGATTTCCGAATAGGTAGATTAATGTGTGTTTGCATTCATTGTGGTGATAAAAAAAAGAGACATTACGCTCCAGGACTTTGTTGCTCTGGTAACGAAGTTGTTCGACGTTGAAAAACAACTTGTTAATCATAGATTTGTTAGATTCAAATCTTTACAGATTTTAAAACTAGCGCTTTTTATTGATTACAACGTGAAAAAGTGCAAATTAACGGCTCATGGAGACCAATAATTATTGCACGGCCTTAGGAACGAACAGTACTTTTCAGCGTCTTTATATTTCTTTCACTTTTTACAGCTTATTATTTGACTGAATTAACTGCATCGATTCTGAACAAGAATGTTGTTAATAAGTGTTTTTGTTCTAACAAGTGTCAAAATAAAAAATTTTTAACTGAAAACGTTTTACATCACATGTCAATGCACAACAGTGTTTTATTGTGAGTATCTAGTGATGCCGAGACGGGGGGCCGCTAGTTTTTTCTATGATCTAATGTAAATAAGTTAAATAAAACAGTGTTTAAAATTTTTATTAGCAGGTATAAAGTTTCGGTGTGTTATTTTTTGAAGTTATACTTCTTTAGTTACGTTATTTGTGACAATAAATCAACGATTTTAGATTAGTGACCTAAGGAAAATGTGTGATGGGAGAACATTTTGCAGGTTACTTTTCTTTCGCACCGCCCCCTTACCGTATTTTCTTACTCCTTTCTCCCTCTACTCGACGCTACACTAGCATAGTACAGCACAGCACGCATTTTAAATTTTATTGAACTGAAGTTCTATTTCTTGGATAAAAAAAAAAAAAAAAAAAGACTGTATAACTTTATTTGAACCACTGACGAAGTTCCTTATGCACTCTCCTATGAGTGGTCTTGATATTGAGAACTTGAACAATTACTTCTTGTTATGGTTTGTAACTTATTTTTAATATAAATCTTTATTATTCATTTCCTGTCAACTTATTATTTTGGTTCTATTAAAAATTCCATTAGTAAAGAAATTGCTTATTTAATAAACTAACCTTATTATGCAGTTCAAAATTAGTATATTTGAGCAGAGTAGCTCTTCTACGTATTGATAAATAATTACTTATTATTTATTTTTGTTAGCAGTATGGCATTGAGCAAGTGACTTGGTGAATAAAAATACATTCAAAATATAGAATTAAACTTGGACACGTTTATTTACATTATCTTTAGGTTTAACTATCTTAACACTTTACTATCTTAAATACAGTAGCTAAATGAACAGAAAAGGTAGGATTAACTGTAAAGAAAATGCGAAGACAGAGTATGTGTGTGTTAACAGACTGGCTGACTGCGCGAGAGAGAACAAAACCGTAGTTACTTGACGCTGAAGTGCAGCGTCACTGCGTCTCGTATTCTTGCTGTTGTGCATGCGTAATAATTTAGTTACGAGCGCCAACAATACATCTAACGATTTTTCTTTTACAATAAATAAATGATTGCTTATACAGTATTATCATCTTCGTTTAAAATTATCAAATGTTTTTCAATTTTTTTTTTTTATGTACAAACACAATAATTAATTTTTATTGCGTTTTATTTTCCTACAATTTTTCCGTTTGCAATGAAGGTGATGTTTTGGCTTAAGGACTTTTATTATAGTTACCGGGGCAAAAGTTCAGACGGATGAAAGAGGTGCGAATATGAATGGTAAAGCAACGCTGGCAATTGTTTTTCTCGTATGGATGTATTTACATACATCCTTTTACGTATACTCTACCCTTTCTTTCTTATATTAGTAAACAAACAACTTGTAGATCTATTCAAAAATTCAAAAGGTTCAGTTAAATGTAATAATTCATACCAAAAAAGTAAGAGATTTCTGTAGACTATATAAATGAAATTTTACGTAATCCTTATATAGTTTTACTAGTCAAATATATTCACTTCAAGAAGAACTATACTTAAAAAAAGGGTACATTTAAGCGAGCTAAATTTGTTTGTGGGTATTTTTTATGATACTTTAAATATATGTTTAATGCTTAAATAACATCTGTCAGGAAAACCTATATGATGAACGTCCAGAAAAGACATTTGCTGACATGAAATACTAAATTATTCCAGAAAGGGGCACACCGGGATGGTTATGCTTAACCTTTTATATGAAATTATATACTAAGTATTTGATATGGGCTAGGAATAAGTGTTTAAGCGTATCTGACGCATGTAAGCATGATTTTAGAGATGTAATCAGCGTAAGCAGTAGGAATTTGTTTTATAATCATCGGAAGATTTTATGAAAGAGCACAGTCTACATATTATTTTAAATACTAGCCTTATTGTTATTCATATTGTATTGTACCATTAAATGTTGGTTATAATCGTTTATTTAATTAATATTAAAACATTCATTGAATCTACTCATAATTAACGTACGTATATTCATTCATTCCAATAATAATTGCACCCCTTTCGTGTAGAAAATGGTTTTGTATTGAAGGTATATTTATAATTATTATATTGTTATTTTGGTGCGATGTATTATTTGAGTCTAAGCTTGCGCTTAATAACTCGGGTTTCTCAATGGGCGTGTAGATGGGACGTGGGGTTAAAAGGTAACTAAATTTCTTGACCAGGCGTTCAAAAGAAGGGAGGAGCCTGACTGTTCTGATCGAATTGAAGTGGTTGTCGAGCAGTAGTGCGAGACATTCATTCGCGGTGCACTTCTGATTCGTCAAGAGTACCTGGCACGATGTGTCAAAATAGTATCCCGTCCGCGATCTAGACGTTACCAATACCGTAACGAGTAAACATAGTTACGCTCTAGAGGTTACGCAAATGGCTAACTGGTTTAAATTCGCGACCGATCTAGAAGCCACCAGTACCATCCAGAGTAAATGTGATTGTCCTAGAGTTAAAGTAAAACACAACTTGACTATTTCTTTCCTTTGCCTAGAGTTAACAAATACCGTATTTAGTAAATGATTTTAACTTTAGAAGCACGTTCGCAACGGAAAGAAAAGTAAAGAAAAGAAAAGACAAAGTTAAACACTTGGTTCCTTTTGTGTAACTTACTTTTTATTTATAAACACTTAAATTTTACTTTTAACAGAATTTTACACGTTAGGAACCAGCGCAAGGTGTTTGATGTAAAAGGTGAAACCGCAATCGTAGAGGACCGTATGGTAGCAAAGGTGGACTCTAACTACCCAGTCGACCGTTCGAGGGTAAAATTTGAACTGTACTGTTTCTTTCCTGTGCATCCAGGCATTTTTTATAAGGAGTAGTGGACCTCGACCACGTGCTGGCCGAAAAACGACGCAGGAAAACTTGCCGGCGAAAATTTTGGGGGAAAAGACAATAGCCGAAGATCTAATTGGCTGGAGTTGATTTAGTTTAGTCACTCAAAATTGGCATTGGTGATTCACTCACTAGTGCCCTTCCTTTCTCTTTTACATCAAAATTTTACAGAATTTTCATATTATTTAATATTAACATTATAAAAACATATTACAAAAACTTAGTTCAACTAAGCATAGTTCGTTTACTCAATCAACTATGTTGTAACAAGAACGGTGAAAATCGCCCGACATTTCACGTAAGTGTTGATTGAATAATCGTTTAATGTGTTGCTACATCAGTAAGAGGTTTAGTGATAGTAGTTTTTATACATTAATTACTGTAATAGTTGCTAAGGTTACCAAATACATTAATAGAACAAGTTGATAGTCGAGAAGGAGTAATTGTTAATAACGGTCCAACCACTTATCTCTGAAGTAGCTGTAGTTGTGGTCCAAATACTAATCAGATGTTCGTCGTGACCCTATGTTTCTTAACTTAACTAAGCTTGTCGGTTATTTTTATTTATTGTTGGCTACGAATATATTTCGAAATGTTAGTAGTGGGATCAATTCTCATTTTTCCTTTTGTTAACTCTTTGGAGAAGATGTCGGCACGAGGTGCCCTGGGGATTTGCAAATATTATTACCTATATTGGATCGGCCGTACAAACTTTCTCTCAACATCACTGAGTCAGGAAGAGGGGAAGGAGCTACTGTCAATTATTGGCTCAACTTTCCCGCTTTCCTTTACATTCTAAAGAGTAGCAACATTTGTCAGAATTACAAAAATTAGGCTATTGCGAAAAAATTCTATGGTATAAGAGGGTAGTTTATGTATTAAAACGAGCGAAAGGTTAACAATGTTGCTCTGCTAGGTTGACTGTAGTATGTATTATTATTCGTCTACATACATTAACTCTACGTTATTCTAACTTTTAACATCTCATCAAGTTGTGCCAACATTTAATATTACACCCCAGTTCAGCTGTTCCCAGTTAGACTTTCTGCCTCTATTATCTTATTTGCTTTTTGTTTTCGGTCGGCATAGGCCCACGTACGTTTGCATGAATCATAGTTGGTCGATGTGCTGCAGCTACGAATAGAGTTTGCAGGTGATTCATCTCTTTTCAAATGCACGTTAGTCCCTATTGGAAAGTACTTTTAAGTCGACATGGAAAATTCCGAAGAAACGAGCAGGGAAAAAAATTATTAGTAATTTTAGTTTACCGATGTTAAAATATTGTCTGCCATATTATTTCATACAAGTACAACCGTATACTTGGGTACCCAAGCACTTATTGTGTACTTTTTTTTTGTTAATGTTACCATAAAACTATGTCTCTGAATTCGTCAGAAAAAATAAATAATAGAGACCGTATAATTTTTTTCTTATAGACACAACTTACTGTGTGAGCAAACAAGATACAAACCACCCTTTTTTAATGGAGATTAAGACCAGGCCAAAATGAAATTTTTTGTATAAATTTTGAGACCAAACACAAATGTAACTATCCGAGGGCCAAAAAACGTCAGCAATAGTTGAAAAAAATGTTGAGAACGGCTAAAATAGGTTTATCGCTTTTATCAAAAAAGCTGTGATTCGGAAAAAAAAATTCCAGATAAAAAGATGTGCAATTTGGAGACAAACAAAATAAGCCCTGCTGGGCCTTATTTAGCCTAGCCGTTTTACTGCAAATTGCCAAAAAATGCCAGTTTTTCCGTTTTTTTCAATTGTTTTTAACTGGCATTTTAGTAACATTTTGGCTTTAAATTTCAACAGAACATCGGTTTTGTGATTCTTAACGATCTACGAAATTTTAAAACGATCAGATGCAAACTTTCTGTAAGCTGCCAAAGAAACTGGAAAAAGGTCCTTTCAAAAAGTGGCTCTAAAAAAAGTTGTAAAACCAGATAGAGACATATTTTAAAGTGTCTTCTCGTACTAAGATATTAATCTAACACTGGTTGAATTTTGTATAGATGAAGTAATTATCCAAAGGCATCTTAAAACGAAAAGGTAAACGAAGCTACAGAGTGTAATAAGTGTACTACTATGTTTGCAGCAATTACATTTTTGACTAGAATTTTGTTGATGGATTCAATCTGAGTATTATTATCGGCTACCAAATATTAAAAAAAAATTTTTTTTAATTACGATGCTTAGATCAGGGTATATCAATAGTTTTGCCGACCACGTCAGTTTGAAGCAACTGGCTCAAAAACGTGTCGATGGCACTGTCAGTAAGAGGGTGTGGCCTAAATTGGTGGGGCTGGCTTGGGTGCGCCACTGGTTCTTTGCGAAAAAACAGTATCTTCTGATATATTTTGAACACAGCTAAGCCTGTATTTTCCTTGCGCCAGGGATGCCGATTACCTGAGTTTGCGAGAAAACTTGTAACCTACGACGTGGGTTGGCATCTCTGCACACGGGAGCCTTCTTGAATTTATAGGTTTATGCTTTTAAAAATTACGATGGCTCATGCATGACTCTGAAATGAAGGTAGTTATTTTCTAAAAAGATACGAAACTTAAGCAAAACTAATGTAAGTGTCGAGAAATATGTGTAAAAAATTTGAGACCCATTTGCCACGTCATCAAAAAATCACTCTTTTAACACTGGAGCAATGGTGCAAATACTACATAGTCTCATTATTTTTAAAAGTGTAACTTATTGCATATCTATAAATAATTTTAAAACTACTGAAAACTACCTTAGACAGTAAAAAAACACAGATAACCAAGTAAGTATCGTGTATGTGGTAACGTCACATTGTCACATGAGTACAACAAATAGATGTATACGTTTATATACGTATAAGTGTACGCAAAAGCATTCACATTTCTCTTTGATATTTTGAATACGGGATGATATATGAATATAACCTTAGTATTGTACATCTATACATACGATTTACCTACATATTGAGAAACAGTTACCTTAACATGACTAAGAAAAAGAAATACTATAAATTATTATGAAATAAGCAACTGCGGGGAAAATAAATATTTTAAAAATGAATATCAACTTTTGATAAGCGTACATGGATCTTTCTATATTATTATAATTTAACCAGTGTTAAATCAACATCTTATTGAAAAAAGATACTTTGAAAAATGGCTCTATCTAGTCTCACAACTCTTTTAGAGCAGTTTTTCAAAAGGACCTTTTAATAGTTTTTTTGAAACCATTGTATTTATATTTTAAAGTTAAGACTATATGTTTATCTCAGTAATTATTTTTATAATTAAATATTTTTTAACAAATAGATGGTTATTTGTATTTAAGGAATAGTAGAATTTTTGTTTTGGAGTGGGATATGGCTTACGTAACTTTTGTTTTTCGTTACCCTCTTCACAGTATCTCTACGACATCTCCCCGCAGTCTTACAATTACAGTACAATGCATATTTTTTATCACAAACCTATTTGACTGATCAATAGAAATATTTGTAATATGAACGCACCAACAGGCATTATTTTTATAGACCTTGAATAATGTAATGCAAGTTCTATGCGTTACTTTAAGTCGTTAATCTTACTCAGAATGCACTATGTAGAGTAAGACTTGCTATGAATCTTATATAACGTATGTTGTTTGAAAATTTTTCAAAAATTATCGTAATTTATATTGATAGCAAAACCGTGTTAGAAAAGAAGTACTTCTTATTAAACTTATTAGAGAATCATACCCACATTATTAAAATATAATTAAATTCTATTCTTATGCTATCGTGAATTGAAATGAATTAAGGAATATTATGTGATAATTCGTTTTTATTATTTAGAAATCTCATCTTTTGCTAAATATTCTTTATTTTTAACGGATTATCAATGCATTTGGAATATAACTGCTGATCGATATCGGCTTGAACTGTAGAGGTTTAGTCCAGGTATGGAAAAAATTCGGGATCGGATACATGGACAGGAATCACGGTAAGAATGACTAAGTACACTCACTACCCATGGAGTTCATTTTTTAACAAACAGCAAGATATTATAGTTTATTTAACAAGTAGAAAAAGGGTCCTTTATGATTACAAATTGAGGACTTAAAAATACGAGAACAGTACAGTAAGTTCAACTTGAGTAAAAAGCGGGAATTATTTACTTATGATAAAAGAGAAAGAAAAATACTGTACATACAACAGCATTTATAAAAGTACAAAGCACTAAAAAGAAAAGTTATTACTACTGCCGCACAATGCTGCCCATTGCGACGAACGTTCAAGGCGGACTGGTTGGTCTGCTGCAGTAGGCTGTATGTGTCCGCACGCACTTACGCAAAATACAGCAACAGATGGCTACACTCAGCCGTCGGACGCAGTGGATTGGTTGTAACACTTGCACAACAAGCGTGATAAGTATTAAAATAATATTACAGATTTCAGGTGTAAAAGACATACTATCGTGGTTCACTTATCTACTTGAAATATGATTGTAACGAAATGCTTAAGATTCAATAATGTAAGAATATAAATAGTTTATCCTAATTAAATTAATTCCTTCCGTCTGATTCTAATTTAGAAACCGTCCTGAGACATACTAGCTTATGTATTGGTCTTATTAAAATTAAGTCACTTTCCACTCTAATAAAATATTTTTTAACCTTACAAACTTCGACAACTCTTTCTAGAGGCCATGTACCCGGTTTTATCTGATTATCTTACTAATAAATAAAGCAAAAGTGCTAAAACCGTTGTAATCGCTAACCGCGAAAACTACTAAACCGATTTTGTTGAAATTTTGCACACTGATTCATGATACTTCCTAGATGGTTTTAGCATAGTTTTCATCTTGAACAATTTAATAACAATAGCAATAAATGAGCTCAAAGTTTTGCAAAAATACGTCAGCATTTCACTTTAGTTCAGTTAAATCCGCTATCTGGCGTTGACATGAAATCGAAGCTACCTGCAACATAATTAAATAAGTGTGGTTATAATAGGCTGGAGCGTCTCCGTACTGTTGTAGTCGAGCTTCGGCATTTCAACGAGCTGTATAGAGAATGCTGATGATAGTCTTGCAGCTGGGTATCCCGGTTACGGACGACACACTTCTCTAAGGGGGAAGGGACTTAGGTGTTCATTCACCCTAATTCTCGACGAGTGCGATCATATAAAAAAAATTAATTCCAACCGATGCCGTCTCTGCCACAATACCAGGAGACATATCTAGCCAGAGTACAATCTGCACCAACTCATCATAGTTGTGTGGCAGTCCCACCATCCCACCTGGTGCAGTTAGAGAATTTGTCGCTACAAATGTAAGCAAGGGAAAACAGCTCTGAGGGGCACGGGCAGCTACAACGGCTACCTTCTTGGTCGTCGCGTCCCCAACGCGCTTACCCACACGTTCCCGTCTAACGATGAGCGGTTGGTTATCCGGGGAATGACCCAAAGACGAGATATTCTTTGGTCAGCGGCGTACCTCCCTCCATTACAGTCTCCGTACATCAAAACTTCCAGGGTAAGAATCAAGCAACCCGTAGCCAGCTCTTCATCATCAGAAATAATAAGAAAGAATAGCCTGGAAGTTTCACCACTGGCGCTTTTTAGGGCCATTATAAGTATTTAAGTTCCCTACTTAACCATCAATTTCATCAGTTCTTTTTAGGATCCACCTAAGTGTAAACTACCTTGCCAACAACTACATTTTTATTACCATTTCCGGAAGCGATTCGTCGACTAAAAGACTATATTAACTAAAGATGGGCACTATTAAACCAAGTCAGCCATTCACTAGCAGACGTCACCTGCGGAGTTGTTTTTCGCAAGGCTGGAAAACCCGGTGACTGACGACCCTATACTACCCTCTTGACTCTAAGCATTCAACCAGGAATCACTGATCCTCTCCAAATTCTGCGTTGGGCAAACCTATAACAGCTATGAAGGAAAAAAAACTTGAGCCAACGGGACAGCCTCCACTGGACAAGTATCACTAACCAATCTCCCCATCTAAGATCACCAAAACAACTGAATCTGCAAATAAAAAACGTGCTTTAGACACCAAAATCTTCGACGTTATACCGGGAGACGTTGGGAAAGAGCACTACAACTAGCCCCAAAGCTTCGGACTTTGTAATTTTTCTCCCAATCAGTCTGGGTCTTCAACAGCAAGCCAGAGAAGATCACCGTGAGGTATCCAGGCAGTCACAATTGCTGTTAACTGCAGTCAAGAAAGAGTTAACTTAAGAAGCTCACTGGTCTTTTTTAGGGCCATCGGACGTCGAACTACCTTGCCAACAAATATATTAAGACTTAACAAAATTGACAGAAAACAGCCCTTAGGGGTCACAAAAATTTTAAGCATGCCAAAAGTCGCAAGAGGGTAAATTGGAAGAATAACTTTAAGTGTATCTAATAAATACAATTTTACTTAGGCGTCACGAAACTGACGCAGAAAATTTATCGAGATTGGAACAGCAGCGTCAAAATCGACAACTAAAGAGTCCATTACGTGAGCGATCAGCTTTTCATTGTACCCTCACAGCAATCTCTGAAATCTTTAAAGATCCTACTTCAGATTTTTTAATGAGTAGAAAATGTATTCGTGTTTTTGTGGCAATAAAAATGTAGGGTTTAAGGCCCAGGACTTTGTTGCTCTGGTAATAAAGTTGTGAAATATAAGAAAAAAAATTTTTTTTTTAATATACATTTTTTGGGGGTTTAAAATCCTAACAGCTTTCAAAAATAGCCGTTTTTGTAAATTACACGGGAGAAACTGTCAATCAACTGCTTTTTATGGCCACAGATTATTTTATGGCATAAAGAACGCACGGTACTTTTCAGCATAATTATTTTTTTGGATATCTACACCTTATTATTTGGCCAAATAAACTATATGGATTCCGAAAAAATATGTTTTCAATAAGAAGATTTTTGTTTTGAGATGTATCAGGAATATGTGTAAAATTTCTATCTTAAAATGTTTCACATTACATGTCAACACACTACGGTGTTTTATTTAGTAAGTCTCGGGCGAAGCCGAGACGGGGGGCTGCTAGTTATTTATAAAAGCAACGTCTCCGACTTGTATTGATTTTTCTGGTGGCAACCATTTGGACGTTAGGGGCCATTCATAAACTACGTAACACCATTTAGGGGGGTAGGGGTATGACAAATTGCGACATTAAGTTACGTGGGGGGAGAGAGGGTTTAATTAAAAGTAACGTAACTTACTTTGTGCCACGAAATTAAACAAAATTAAATGCGTTATTATATTTTCCCAAATAGAGCCATAATTGCAAGTTTCTAAGTCATGCCCGCTAGGCACTGTATTGTACATGTATACTAGTGACACTACTACTAACCTACTCGTATTATACGTTGATCACGCAGCAGGGTTTTGGTTTGTTTTGTTGACAAGTGGCAACGAAAAAATCAGTCGATAGCAGAGTATTGACACATGCACAACAAAAAAACAGTTTTTTGTTATAATTATGACACAAGCGCAGTATATTATTTAATATTAACATATTAAGTTTAGTGTAAAGTGTATTTTTCAATGTGCAATAGATATTTATTTTGTAATGTCTTGGTATACAAAATTGTATGAAGCTTACAAAAAGTGTAGTGCAAATAATTTTTCTGGACAAAAAATCCAATGAAACGTAAACGAATTATAGAAAAGTTTTAAAGAAGACAAATAATCATTTCCAGGTAACGTGGAGAAGAAAATAAAGGAACTTCTTCAAGAAAAAACAAAAAAAAGATGCAGAAAAGATTCTTTTCTTTACAAGGCAAGTAAGATTGATCTTTGTTAAAAAAATTTTTCGTGTTATCTAAGCTATGAATAAAACTTGAAATAAATTTTGTATGATCTACGTTGACGTTAATATTATTTATATTTATTATAAAATGCAATTAAAAAAATATCTCCTTTTTTTTCAGAAATCTGTAAGTAAACAAGTTCCCGATGCCAGTCCTTTTGTTTGCGATAACTCAAACTCCGAGTCGGTATCGAATTCGGTACTGATTTTGCAAGAACCACTTTATGCTTAAGTCGAAAATCCTCCTAAAGGTAGTAAAATATTTATCAGCAAATATTAGCTCGCATTTGAACTTTTAACTTTTAAGTCTGAATTGACACAATGTAATACATTCTGAATAAAAGAAAAACGTTTTTTTTTTACTTTTAATCTTACTCTAACAAGATGTAATTTCAATTAAAACTTTGATATCTACACTTTCTACGCGTTAACAAATTAATTTTATAATAATAAAAATAACGATTTTGAATCAGGGATTAAGCGTGGAAGGAGCACGCCTATTATCTCGAGTAGTGGCGAAGAAAATGAGGAAATTCGTAGCCCTAGCGTGAATCGCCAATACTCTACTCCTGCATAAAATAGTATTAGGACCAAAATTAATTTATTAAAAAAGCAGTTAATTGTAGCTGTTAAGGCTTGTGACTCTGGTCTTGAATCAGAAAATGTACAAAAAGATATAAAGAAAAAAAAAATAATTAGAAAGTTCTGGAAAATTGCTGACAGCAACAATTAATATAGCAAAACGCAAAAAAAAAATACTGAGATGAACGTCAGGAAGGTCATAAAAAAATTGCGATTAATTGACCAGATTTAGCAAAAATTTGCACGTAAGTGTTTAATTTTTTAAATTGCATACTATCAAATAATCAATTTAAATGCTTTAATGTTAGTGTACTAAAATTAATGAAGGTGAAAAAAATTTTAAATTTTAGTTTCGAAAACAGTCTGGTTGACCTCAATCAGAACTTGATCAACCTGAATTGTTGAAAACAATATGTGACATCACTATGTTTGGAGGAGCCGCTAACAGTCGGCGACGCTTAAAATTAATTTGGAGCTGAAAAACATTGAATTACACACATGATAAGCTTCAAACACGTGGTTTTTCAATTTCAAGAAGCGCATCTTCGATTGCTACCTCGAAACTCCCACACAAATGAGGGTAAAAGGCACGTTAATACGGTGCCAGTTAAACTTTGCAAGACTCAAGTTGATTCTAGAAGAAAACACCTTGACGGTAAATTTTGTACAGCTTCAATTAGGTGACTATAAAAACATTTTTTTGTTCGTGTCAAATGATATGCTCTGCTATGTATGAAAATAATATTTTAATATTTAAAATTAAATAATTAATAAAAATATTTGCTACTTAGGTCGTTAGAGCAATTAATTTCAGTACTGGGTGTTCGTCAGGTACCTGTAATATCGCAAGATGATAAAAGCAGAGTGCTAATTGGTATCACTGCTGCAAATAAACAGGCACCAATCTTAATGCACTTGAAATATAAAGTAAGTCTACCAGACCATGATTGGTTTGTAGCCCCAAGTCATAAGCTTCTTTTAAGTGTGTATGCAGGCATTAATATTACAGATGGCAAAATTGGTGATCCCAAAACTGTAACGCACTCAGGACCTACTTACACTGCCATCCGCAGTGTTGTGCACTCGACAAGTACAGCAGCAACTCACGCTTATGATTTTAGAAGATTGATTAAACTTGGAATCTTTTAATAAAATACTTTGTAAGAAAATAATTATTTACACGTAAAATTTATCACTCTAGTTTAGTTTTACAATTTAATTTACATAATGAATTATTTAATTTGAGATACTGATAAACATGTAAAACCTATCGTGGTTTTGATGTCTGATGGTGGACTAGACGAAAATCCACGCTATGCCAAAGTGATTAGTCATGCGATTAACCATTTTAAGACGTGTAATTTAGATGCCATTTCTATAATAACTAACGCACCAGGTCGAAGTGCATATAATCGCGTTGAGCGGCGTATGGCACCCTTAAGTTTTGAGTTAGCTGACTTAATATGACCTTATGATAAATACGGATTTTATCTGGACAATTCTGCCAAAACGATTGATAAGGAACTCGAAAAAAAAATTTTGAATTTGCAGCTCAAACGCTTGCAATCGTATGGAGTGACCTAGTCATTAATGGCTATTCAGTGACCGCAGAATTTGCGGATTCGGAATGCATTGCCAAAGACGTGAGCAACGTATCACCTGAATGGTATGGCTTGCACGTAAAAGAAAGTCAATCTTTTTTTCAGGTATCAACGAGACTTTTAATGTTAATTTTTTTATATTTTTCTGTAAATAATTAAATACAATAGTTATTTTCGATAAAAAAGTCTATTTGTAAATTTTGCATAAAAGTAAAGTTAATATTTTCACACATCCGTTATATTAATCATTTTTTGCTGATTAGAGATCGTCAAATGTGATGAAAAAGATTGCTGCGGCGAGTGGAGAAGTAGTTTAAGGGATGTTCTTCCTGTGACTAACGGTTTTCTGCCTCCTCCATTTCCATTGCGCAGAAATCGTATCGGACGATTTGAAATCCTAACCCCGGACGATACAAAAGAAAAAGATAGCTTCCCTGATTTGTTTGTCAGACTAAGTATTGGTTTAAAACCCTCGATGACAACTGGTGTTCCTGTACCATATGATTATTACTGCCCTTTAGTTTTTGATGACATTAAAGGCAAGTTATAATTATTCTCAAGTGTAATTATAATTTTTCAGCACTAAATCACACGATTTTTTTTTAAATATTAGGTAGGACATGTGTTCAATGTGGATTATATTTTGCTTGAAAAAAACAAAAAAAATTGCACACCAAAGAAATTCATGGAAAAGTTAATAATTAAAAAATACGTGCGAAAAAAATTTTAGCAACAAGTGAAGCAACAGAATTACTTTGTGAACTTGATATTTTTGAGTCAATAATAGAGTGGCTCGAAGAAAAAGACGTAGAAATAAAATTTTCTGATCTTACAAATAATGATTCTACAGATGATATAGATTCCTTTCCTGTAATCAGTGATATACACGAGTGGTTAGCAGCACCTCTTGAAAGTGCATGTGATCTACAGTTAAAATTGAAGTTTTATTTAATAATAAATTTAATTAATAACTCAATTTTTATTTTTATTAAAAAAAAAAAATTTTTTTTAAGAGAAAAAGTTACGTTACATTCACTGGGTGAGGGGGGGGGGGAGGTCAGGCAAAACTTTACGGTAACTTACGGGGGGGGGGAGTCAAAAAAGGCCAAAAACAGCGTTACGTAGTTTATGGATGGCCCCTCACTTGCGAAGCGTCAAGGTACTCAGCTAGCCACCTTTTCTTGGATGCTTGGAGGGGTTGTAAAGTAACTTCCTTTCATGCAAAGGTGTAATTCTTTTTAGCTTAATCCAGTCTCAATAACACAGTACGAAGATCTGAGGTTCAGAAAGTGTGCTGGAAAAATCGGATTAAAATTGTCAAAGTCGTCCGTGATGGGTATTAAAGTTCTAGAATTACGACAAGATTCGATGCAACATAAGAGAATCGAAAACTCTAGGAAACACATGCTCACCAATCACAGTTTTTCGATGGCATTTGGTGAAGTTAACTGCTGACTCTTAATGGTCTCTTAAGTTGAGCGTTTTTAGTGGATTAATATGCCCTTGCGCAGCTAGTATACTTACGGAATCGACAAAAGATACAGAACCTTGTACCAACAGGAACGTGATTTATGTTCAGGAGCAGCTCCGACGAAATTTGGCGCTCTGTCACTATGAAGGTCAGTGCAATGTCTGCAACCGGAAACAAAAAAGGATTTTATCGTACAGTCTTCTACCATCTCGAGATGCATAGCCTTAGTTACCGTACAAACAAAAGTTACTATTTAGCCCTTTCAGGTTACTTACCCGTGACAAGTAATAAGTGAGCCGCACTGAGTTTCAAGTATGGAATGCTCGAGGTTTTTATCGGGGCTACCTTAGTTTTGGCTATTTGTAAAGAAACACTAATTTTTGACAACTGCTCTCATTTAGATAACGACTATGTGGGTTAATTTGGACGCATCTCAATGACTGCGTATTTCAAAAGAATTATTTTTAAGCCAAAAAAGGTTCCATCTAGGAATTTTGATTCGGTTTAATTAAGGCAATCCATTTAATCAGTTGGTTCACGTATTAACCATTAATTCAGGTAATGGGTAATCCCACGAAACATGTAGTAGTTCAGTCGACTAGAAAATAACTTTGTCAACAATAACCATCCTAACTGTCAAAAGTTTTGGCTAACAGTGTCACCAACGTTCTTTCAGTTCAACATTTTTGTAGTGGGACAACTGAGAACTTAGACTAGAAATTGTCTGTCAGTGAATTCCAGGTTAAACCAAAAATGGAAATACTATCGACATTTTCCGTCAGATTCCTTGGTAAGTCTACTCAGAACTCTCTTAGAATATCTGACAAAATCTTTCGATAATTGAATATCTGTTAGCACAGTAAAAATTTACATCATTTAATCAAATGAATTAACTCATAGGTCTCGGTTTTAGTTTCTATAAGAGTATCCACCAGAAAAACATGCTTTAACATAAATCACTTGTTGAATTATCTTAGCAGCCTTTATTGTCACAGAACACGAGTTGCTAAGAATGAAGAACTAACAAAAACTTAAGTGACCGTGGTAAGTAGGTAAGTTTGACTAAATCTGTAGGTTTAAGTCTCCACAGGACGGATCTGGGGCATTTATGCCAATTTTTTGGAACATTTTCTTCACATTGGCAGTAAAAACAAATCTGTAAAACCGCCAATTAATGATAACCTTGAAAGGTTTAACAGAATTTAGTTTGGTCCTAAGTGGATAATGAAATTCAAAGATATACCATCGTGACCCTTGGAGGAACTGTTAAAAACGATATGCAACTTTTTTAGCAAACTGTTTTGTTTGCAGACTTCATGATGAGTTCGATAACAAGTAACCAACCTACCAGACCCAACCTGGAATTCATGGGATTATTAGCAGTGAGAGGGCCAGGCGTCTCTGTGAATTTAAAGTATTGTATTGTATTTTCTTTGACAGGTACAACACGTAAACTTTGACCTACATTGGATTTTATTGTGTCTGCTGAAGCAATTTATTCAAAGTTTGTTTTTCATTAAATCATAACATTTTTTCATTTCCAGTTTTGGTTTTGAAGTGTTCACAGATATATAGACAGATATTCACTCTGATTGCATGAAATGCATTTTAGTACATTAATATTAGCTTAAATAACACAACTTTGATGCATAGCAAATCGATTGGCACTTTGTATTGCGAGTGGTAGTAAATTTGCGAAGCTGAGTTACAGAAAGAGGATCAGTATTGTTTTCAAGGTGTTTTGACAGTCCTTACTAGTGTGGAAATAAAATTTGCCTGCTACAAGAGCAGTAAAAGTATCTTCATTGCTGTCAGAGACTTGGAGGAGCTCAACATTTTTTTCGATAGACGTTTTAATTGAACGCATCAACTAGATGTGAACTGATACACGACGATGGTTATCATAGAATTGGGTAAGAGTATCCCAAGCTTAGTTAAAATTGCCTCCTGAAAGAAAAACGTTTTTACCAAGTCTGATGCTTTACCAGGCTTGCACGTGTGTACGCAAATATTGGTATTTAATAATAGTTAGAATACCCTTCTTTTAATGAACTAAGACTTTCAAGACAAATTGAAAATTTTCCCAAGCCTTAAAATTGACAAAACAGGTAGGAATGTCAATTGACAATAAAGAAGGATTATAATTTGAGTAATTTTAAGAGGTTATACCTGGATTATAATAACCATTGACAGGAGGTGTATTATTACCTAATGACATCACGTAGTCTTTAAAATTATTTAAGTTCGAATGGCAATAGTCTTCTCTTTTTTCAAAAATTTTCTAAAAATAATCATGTTTCCAACTCAGATATATTTAATTTCAAGAATAGAAATATTAACTATTTTAAAACGACCGAAGAAATCTTTTAACTGTTGAAGCCTAGATAATGCTTGAACCTTTGTCATTTTTTTTTTGCCCTAATCTTCTAACATTTTGGAAGGTATTCTTAATTTTAGTGTAAGAACTAAGTTGAGTCGAATACAAAGCTTCCATTGCAACATGTAACCTCATCTGGGAGAAAAACTATAATAACGTTAAAAACAAGGTAAAACTAAACAAGTTTTGTTACTGATAAAAAATTAAATTTGTAACTATTTAATTAAATTAATTACTCTGATCTAACGTCAGCCACTTTTCACAGTTGAATTGTGAAAATAATAAATAATTAACTCCAAATACGTGAATTCTCACAGAATAATTTGCTTAAAAAATTTTTTAACTCGAATACATGAAAAATAAATAGTGATAATAACTGTTATTCAAACTAACGTATCGTGACGTGATATAATGCAATGTATAATTAACGCAACTGTCACGAATAGCAGAAAACTCATTAACAGCCAACAAGCAGCAGACTGTGCAGGTGAACGTAATAGCGGCCTGCATCTCACTAACAGCAGCTGGAAAGTGCAGCAAACGTAGTGGTGGCCTGTGTTCCACTAACAGTAGCTGGCATGTGCAGTAAACGTAGTAGTGACCTGCTTCTCGCCAACAGCAGTAGAAGCATACAAGAAAACCCGTAGGTAAAGTGAGGTTTAAAAGAAGACAACAACATAACGCTCTACTTCGTTGAAAAAATTTTTTAAGGGCATTCTACGAAATGTTCACCGAATCACAAAGCGATGCTTCAACTTGAAGGTAGAGTAATGAAGTAGGTATTGATTAATTCTTCGTTTTCGAAAAAAAGACTGTGCTTGAGAAAAAATCAATAAACTATAAATTTGACCATAATGTTTTCTAGTTGGCTAGGCACCAAAACATATGTCTGTTAAAAGCATGTAGGTTAAAAGATGGTGATAGAGAAAGGTAGAGTGGCACTAAGAACAAATCTCTTCACAAGCAAACAGCCTACTACGAGTATACTTATATGGTACTCAAGTACCGTGTATGGTTGAACTCGTTTATTAGCACTAAAAAATGGAAACGACCAACGCGCTGGCACTGATCACGTCCGCCATCGTCTGCTTGCTCTGCAATATTGCTGTCTTCCCCTATCCAGCTCAAAGGACCAAATGTTCGATATCGGTTTAGACTATATAGGTTTTGTCTGGATACGGGGAGAATTGGGGGTTGGATGCATGTATAGAAGTCACGTAAAGAATGGCTAAGTATACTCACTGCCCATGGAGTTCGTTTTTGAACAAATAAAAAGATATTCTATTTTATTTAACAAGTAACAAAAAAAGGAGTCTTTAATAATAAATAAATAAGGATTGACAAAATATAAGAAGAGTATAGTAAGCTTAATTTGAACGAAATCAGGAATTACGTACGCATTATGAAAAAGAAAGGAAACTACTGTACATACAACTGCATTGAGAAAAGCACGTGGCACTAGAAGAGTGATAGTACAACGCTTGCTAATAGGTTGAACGATGAGGATTATTGTTCCACTTCAAAAGATTTTAGATTTTTCATGCACTTTAAAAGTTAAATAATCAAGGGTGTAATAAGTCATACTTTTCGGATCACTGTTGTTAAAGTTTTATTGTTGAAAAAACTCATCCCACCCTGCCGCACCACATTTAAGAGATCACTTCACTAAACCACCTTCTAAAGCGCCGCCGAAGTGCATAATATCAAGAAAAGCTGATTTTGATCAATCTTCAATGTATTTCTTTATTCTTTATCCAATTCTCATAAAATCTTTTGCATATGAGCTGAGTACACTACATACTCTGCCACTTACGATCTACATAACAGACCTCTTACTTATTCTTATACTGTGGTTCGTAATTTACTTTGAATTTGTTTACTGTTCTTTTGTATAGCTATGTCTTATTCACTGTTTGTTAATTAAATTAGTTCATTCAATCATCATATTTATTACTTAATTATTTTTTGAATGAAATAGTTTTTTTAATTTTTACAAATCTTTTTCTTGGTAAAAGCTATTCTGTATATTGTTAAATGATCATTGAATCCTTTTTGTAATGAAACAGTTTCTCAGTAAACGATTTTTTATTCAATCTTTTTGCAAAGATTTTTTCAAAATTTGTATTTATTTCTGTTATGAGTTTATTCAGTGAAAATTTCACGGATGAAATGTAACATTTTTATTGCATTTCATTCTTTAAAAATTTTCATTCGTAAAAAAAGTAATTTTTTATAAAACTGAAATGCAAACTTGGTGGCTTAGAGCATGACTATTTATTTATAATTTATTTACATTCATCAATATTTTGCTGTCAGCCTCTTCAGGATTAAAATCTACAATTATAACGAAATAAAACTTAGTGAAAATTTGATAAGAGTAACGCTCAATTTCTATGTACAAATATTCATAAATACAATAACATTATACCACGTAGGTGCTAATATAACACGCATTATGGACACCCGTTGTGCCTATAATTCAGTCCATATATTTACATATTTTACTTAGTTCAATAGAAGTCGTGTTCTTAAAAAAACAATACTGTCATAAACATAAAAATCTTTTACATCTAAATAGTGATATTAAGGCGCTGACACGTTGAAAGTGAAAGCCTGTCAAGATCGAAACACATACTAAATATTAATTACAGAGAACAATGAGCATTGAATGAGGCATTATATCGAGGATATAGAAAAGCTGTGCGGAATTGTATATGAACCGTTTATAATGAATATGATAATTTTACATGTTTTTATGATAAGATAACTAACTATGGAAAACTATGATTAAGTTTTTATACTATTTTTTATTTAAAATATAATTTTTTTTCAAGACTCATTAGGTCTTATTGTATCCAATTCTCTATTTATATTGTTATCAACTAATGTTGTAAAAATTATTTCAGAAAATTCGTGCTTATACTTATTAGGCTCTTGATCAAGAGTTACTGCTCCCTCAAGTTCAAAGCCCTGTGGACAATTTATAGAGTGACAGTAAAGGGCAGACCTTTCATCCCTGTTTTTGATGTAACTTTCGTGTTCTTGCAAGCGCACACGAAGGTGTCTTTTACTTTAGCGAATATAACACATCCCGCACCAACATGCTATCTTATAGACGATGCCACTTATGTCTAACTTATTTATATCCTTTCCCAATTTGATAATATGAGTTTTACTCTCTGAACCCGTATAGACAATCCGTATGTTGTATTTGGACAGGGCCTTATGGAGAGTTGTCTCCATAAGTCGGAAATAAGGAACGGCAAGCAACACATTTTTATTTGAACCAGACCGATTTGGAAACCGAGAATTCACTCTTGTATAACATTCTTAAAGATTTTGACTGTGAATTTCCTGAAAACTTTTTCCTGTCTGTTAAGGAAACTGATTTTAGCCTTTACATATCTGTTAATAAAAAATTGAGGATACTCATTATCAATGAGAGTCTTACGAGCTGCTACAATATTCTTGGATCTAAACGAGGAGTCTGCGAGTTTAAAGGCTTTGTCAATCATAGAGAATACAATGTCGATTTTTTGGCACTGTGGGTTGTGTGAAATAAAATTTAGTATCCTACCAAGGTTTTTTGTATAAATCTATTGTAACAATAAAATTCAGAGTATGAGTTATATTAATATCTAGAAAAGGAATAGAATTACTGACCTTGTATTCGACTGTCAACTGTATGTAAGTATTGAAATTGTTAAAAAGGTTTAGGATCTGATTTATTTAATTAGTTTTTATCATTCATAAGCAATTATGAACATATCTCAAATGTAGCAAGACAGAATCCTGGGAACGATTTAGTACTGGATTCTCCAAGGATTCCAGTATGATTTCTAAGAATAAAGATAAACAACAACCTCCCATGGTAGTTCCACAAAATTGTTAATACATATATTACCATTGAAAGAGAAATAATTAGAATTGATAAGAAAGTCAATTTCATTTAAAAACTCAGTTCTGTCTATACCTAAAAGGTTGATGAAATTGTTGATTTTTCGCGAAATACATCTTTTTATCCTATCTTAATAAAACAATGGGTCACGTGATGAAGCCTGTTTATTTGTCGCGTGATTGGCTAAGACTGATCAAGTGCGGGTAGATTTGAAAACGAGATTTTGAAAAATCAGTGAAAAGTCATAGCCCCCTAGTGAAGGAAAAGGTAGATTAGTATATAGTGATACTATGTCAAAGGAAATAAGAAAACATTTATCTAGGATTACTGATTTCCTAATTTTTTCTCTGACTTAACTCTAAACTGACTCTCTGAGAGTTTTTTACAGAATTTTTAGATTCGTTTCAAAATTTATTAAAAAGTGTTGACAACCATTTATCTAGTTGATAAGTGAGGTAACCAATTAAAGACACGATTAAGCTATTCAGAAAATTATCCTCATATGCCTTAATTAGGCCATAAGTTTAAGATAATTGGCTTCCATTTAGGTTCGAAACATCAGGCTCTGGGATCTCTACTACTTTATAAACGCCCTTATCATTCTATTTTTTGACAAGATTCCTCACCTAAAAAATAAATTGGGAAAGGACTCTTGCTATCATTATCATTTAATTTTTTGTAATATGAAACATCTGACAAAATGGCATTGACTTTACACAAATAATCCTCCTTGTACAAGACGACATTGGCGCCTCGTTTGTCTGCCTTAGTAATTAATAGTTCAGTGTGGTCTTTTAAAAAGTTTTCTGTTAATTTAATATTATTGGAAGTTGTATTATCAAAATAAGAATTTCTGTAACTTTTAACTGTTTGATTTTTTTAAATAATAAGACACGACTTATTAACATTTGAACACAGATGTTTGTCCAATTTATTAAGAGTCAAAGTGCAGTTCAAAGATTTTAAAAATCCTATAGTAAATTCAGAATCTGGAAAAGGCGTAAAATTAAATTTAGCTTCCAGTTTGAAAGTAAAAACAGCAAAATCAGGTGGTACAACACTAGTGAAATTCTTAACAAAAGAGCTGTTACTATCAGCTCTTACGAAATTATTAAAAGCTAACATTTTTTCTTTGTAGAATTCCATTGGTGAACATCTATTAGTATTATTAGAAAGAAATTTTATTTTGTGTACGTTTGAATTTACAGTTATGATACGAGTAAACTGATTTTCTAATCAATGTTTCAAATTTTCAATTGAGTATTCATACATATGCTAAATAAATTTAGATAACGCAAGACAGTAACCTCTGTTAAAATACTTATTTAGTCTGCAAAAACATTTTTCTTCTCTGATGAAGAGTACATGTATGTATCTATGGCAGTCCTATATTTCAACATTCAATATAGAAAATTGAAGTTTGTTGACATGACTGTTATGTTCCTTAAATAAACTAACATTTTTAAAAGGAAAGGAAGTTAAGATGAAGAAAACTATTCTTAATATGTTTAGTCAGTACCCCATATGGTCTGCATCTAAGAAATACGGTGGTTTTCAATTGAGTGTTAGCCAACTTGTAAGAGATATCAATATACTGCTTACACAGATTCAAAAAATAGAGATCTGAGATTTTTTGTAAATGCCTCTAAGGGTCAAGTTAACGAGTTTCTGAAAGTCTAGAGTAAAGGCACATTGTTGCAGAATATCAATCTGCACCAAATCAAACGTTCTTAATTAATTACAGTGGCGGTACTTGAAAAAAAATTTTTTTAACTGCTTAAAAAACAGTAAACTGCATATGGAAATTTTCTCCTGCAATTTTTTTTTTCTAAACCACCCAATTTTGCGAGAATCTGGCAGCCCTGTGAGAAGCTGTGGGTGGATATGTTGGTAAAACCGGATATTCAAGAGTACCTCACACCGGTGCAGTGCATCGGATCCCTAAAGATTCCTCCGCCACCGCAATGGTAATAGCACGAACTATCATGGCGTTTTGCTTACACTATAGTGGTAGAGGTAATTCTTGTTATTCGGTGACAGGTGAGAGAAAACGATACCAACACACAGTGCGGCCGATTGTCGAAAAGCTGGTCAAAAGTAAAAAAAAAAGTCTCTAGCTAGGGTTTTTTGATGCTTGGGTTGGTTTCATAGATACTCGAGTAAGCAGAAACCGTTAATAGTAGCGTCCCCTCACTCAAATCTCTTTCTCAATCTCAGTTAGAATGTGGCCTTTGTCTGAGCGCTATACTACGATCAACATATAGTGAACAGTGACTGCTCCGCGACGACCGTGTAAAACTATTCGTACTGTAGAGAATCAAGCGGAAAAAATGGAATCTGCTTCTAAAGGTTAGTTATGTATGTATAAAATTTTATAGAAGCTAACTATCCATTAGAAAATTTTTAGATTTATGAATGTAAGAGCACTTTTTTTCTTTCTTTTTCAATGAAAATTTGAGTTGTGAAAGAAGGAAATAATATACTGCTGCTGACTTCCGTTATGAATTTTGTTGCAGGTCAGTTATAAAAGTATTATCTACTGAATAAAATAAGATTCAGCTGCCGAAACCGGCCGATTAGGTTTTTATGCATGTATCCAAGAATAAAGTACACTGTACGTAATTAACGACACAGAGAGATAATCCCGTCTATAAAATAAATGTGCTTATGTATACGTCTTGCGTCGGTCAATCAAAAGTAAACAAACAATATGTATATTTGAACACTACATCTTACGTATTTTTGTGTATAATATGTGTAGAAAAGAAAGAGCAAGACAAGTGTTTAGCAAGGTTGGTTAGCAATCGGAGCTGGTTCTATCGATATTGTGGTTGCGAGAATATTCGTGCGCGTGTATTTGCGTTTGCTTCATAAGACCCCGTTCACAGTGGCGTGTTTGCTTGTTTTACCCTGCCGTAACTGCCTAGTCCTATCTAAAAAGCATGGGACGAAAGTAGGGTAAAGCAGGGTAAGGTAAGCAAACACCCCACTGTGAATGGGGCCTAAATTATCATTTATAATATATTTTTGTGTGTATTTTTTACTAAACACTACATCCAACTTAATAAAGTGTACCAATGAACAGCAAAACGTAATATCTTAATATGAGCTGTATTATACAAATGTACGTAGTAATATTATTTGTTTTATTAACGTTATCTCTGTAGTCATCGAAACTTTTTTTTTGTTTTTAGGTATCATTACTTCGATTCAAGGTGGCTTCACGATACTGAAAGTTTTTTAATCTACAAAAGATATTACAAAAGATAATTTGGATTGTATATATGCAAAAGTTGTAGAAATTGTGTCCCAAAACCAAGATTCTGAAGTCGTATTATCAGATTTAGACAAAGCAACAATAGCAGACTTGATATTTAAAATGAGAACAAGATGGAACGCAAGTAATAGGTGACGGACTGGTTTTTTGAAAAAAATGGTGATTGGCCGTAAAAGTGTGTTGAATTAAGCGCTGTAACTACCAAAAGTAAGGTTTCTAAAGTTGAAAAAAAAGATTGTGGCCGGCCGCAACGCAGTTTTTCAGAATCTTGTGAGCGAAGTAAGTGGAGAAAGACAACAGATTTATGAGTAGCAGTATCGACTAAAATCCTTCTTTACTCAGTAACAACTAAACTGCGGTCTGAGGGACAAAATGATTTTGCAAAAGTGGTGGCTGATATCTTACAAGGTAGTCCTACGAAAGCTACGAAATACAGAAGATCAGTAGACTCCACAACTACTAATGTGTGTTTTTCCAATGACGAATCATTATCATTATTTATAGATTTCGTATTGTCACAAAGTAAATACCAGCAGCTGCGTAATGCTCATTTGCAGAAAAAGTCAAGAATTATTCAATCATATAAGAACTTGTGAAAATCAAAATTACTTTGTTATCCAGATTCAGGTCTTTCAGTAACCACCAATGAGGCAGTAGTGGAACTGCAAGCATTATTGGACCATACAACTGAACGTATTCCTTTGTCTCAAATAGAAGTTGTTGAAACCATGTCACAGACAAAACTCAAAACTTTAATTGGCAAGTGAGGCTGTAATGGTAGTTCGAAGCACAGTGAATATAAGTAGAAGCTGGACCCAAATAGTAGTAGTGATGACAGTGTATTTTTTACGTCTTTTGTCTCGCTACAACTTGTGCATACTGACTATTTGACAAAAGGAACTACTGTACTTTGAAAAAATCCAAGACCATTATCTCCAAGGTTTCGTTGGCCTATAAAGATTGAATGTGCCCAAGAAACAGTACATTTAACAAAAGTAATTATGGAGAATGTGAATCAACAGATACAGAATTTCAGTAGATATACAACTTCTATTAACGCTATGAAAGTAGTTACTTATAGTTTTACGTTGACAATGCTTGATACTAAGTTTGAAATTCATTGTCCGACACAAAATCTGCGATGCGTCGTTATCTATGTGGTTGTACATTGAAAGATTTCAACGACATAGATGCAGTGCTACAGAAGGAAATTTCTGCAGATAATTTGAAATTTGGCCTATTCTCTGTGCACTGTTGAATTCGATGTTTTAAGTTTTTGTTTCATTTGTCTTACAAACTGGATATCTTGAAATGGCAGGCTCACTCAAAAGAAGAAAAAAAATCAGTCGAAAAAAGAAAAAAAATATACAAGAACCGTTTAAAAAATTAAATTGGGCTTGAATGTTGACGAGCCGAAGCCCGGAAGTGGAACTTCGAACAATGGCAACACTGCTCGATGTTTTTTTTAAAAATATTTAATATCTGCAAAAATAATCGGCATTGATAAAGATATAATACATCGATTTTATATCATATTACAAGCGATTTTGAGTGGTTTTGAAATTGATATGGATAATTTTTGAAAGTATGCCGTAAAATTAGCCAGAAAAATCCTTGAAACGTACAGTTGGTATTACATGCTCACTTTGGTACACAAGCTTTTAATTCATGATCCACAAATAATACAGCATGCAGTATTACCTATCGGTCAAATGTCTGAAGATGCTCAGGTGGCTTGCAATAAATTTTCTAGAATGTATCGCTTATATTATGCCAGAAAAAATTATCGTCAAAAAACAATGAAGAATGTATGTAAATGATGATAAATTGCTTTGGATCCATACATTTCCATTTGCCGAAATTTTCCTGTTAAGCTACTTTAATCTTTATCTAAGAAAACGATTAACCTACTATCGCCTCCATTTGTACATAGGCACGAAAAAGATAAACAAGAATCCGCTGAAACTAGCTCGGCCTCAGAGTCAGGTACAGATGTAGATGATTACGACTGTGATGACAACGAATACTTTTTCTTGTAATATTAGTAATTTTTGCTGAGGAAGACAATTTTGTACTATCACTGTGTTTAATACCAATATACAATTTTGGATCACAGTTAAAACGTTTTTTATTTGATAGAAGGCGAAATCCGTATATTTGACATGAAATTTGTAATCAGTGACCCCAAAACCATCAAAAACGATATGTTACTTGATTATGATATATAATACATGATATTTCACCCCCGGGAGTGGTCAACAGGGGTTGAGGGGGATAAAATTCCGCACATTTGACACCTAATTTGTAATCAGTGACACCAAAACCATACACAACGATATGTAACTTGATTATCATAAATAATACATGACATTTCACCCCGGGGGGTGATCAACAGGGGCTGAGGGGGATAAAATTCCGCACATTTGACACAAAATTTGTAAACAGTGACCCAAAAACCGTACAAAACGATGTGTTACTTGATTATGATAAACAATACATGATATTTCACCGCCGAGGGTGGTCAACAGGGGATGAAGAGGGTAAAATTCCGCACATTTGACATAAAATTTGAAATCAGTGACCCGAAAAATCTCTGTGTATTAATTTTGGTGTGAGTTACTTCAACTTCGAACTTTTGACCAGTTTTTCGGCAATCGGCCTTAGTGTTTAATGAAGCAACAGGAATCGAATCAGGCCGATGTGGGAAGGTCGACGCACCGGCTGATACCAAGCCTACGGCCATCGGTAGAGAAAGGACATGCAGAGGTCGATAAATTCATGATTTATTTTCTCTCTGAGCATGGACAGTTAAATTCCTATCTTTATCGCGTAGCGATAATATCATCGCCCGGATGCGCTTACTGCCCAGTGTTAGATGATACTGTGGAACACATGTTTTTTGTGTGCGACAGATGGTACTTTTAGGGCCAGCAGCTGGTGGGAAGGCTTGGCGTGGCATTCACTTCCGAAAACATTATCCCAAAAAAAAGAGAAGGGGAGACTGCTGTGCAGAACGTAGAAATTGCCAAGTAGGCCTCTAACGGTAACAAGGTTTTGAAGGTAGGTAAAGTCTAACGCAGACCTAGCCTGATCTGTGTACATTTACTTATCAGCTAGGGAAAGCATCAAACATATAGTAGCGCTTTGCAAAGATTGCAGCCTACAAAAAAGCACTATTTATACCTGCTGGTTCGTCGAGACCACGAGTTTTTTTTAGGACTCGTGAGGATTGGTACCTCTAGCAACTAGTGGTGAGCCTGTCGCTGATTCCGTGAGATGCGATGATCCCCCTGGTAGCTTTACTCTGAAGTAATACTTACGTGGTTCCAGGGTAATACTAAAGTCTCGAGGCATGGGGGAGGGAGGGTTAGTGGGTATTAGTAGTCTAATAAAAAAAAGCTAGTGAGTTTCACATAACGGTAGTCCCTGTGGTGTGCACTTAGGAATTTTCTTTACTACCACGAAAAAATTCGTTCTCAAAAAAGCTAACATTGCAGAAAATGGAACGTTGACAAAATTTTTCATTCATGCACTCATTTTTTCACGGAAATACATACAAATACTTATCAAAATTCTAAAGCACTTTACTTTATTTACAGAAAAAGTTCTTTTGACCCCATTTAAAACCATCTTTTCTTACTTTTTTTCTTGCTTTTTAGTGAGAACAGTGGAAACCTTTCATATTTTGTCTGGATAAGTATTCTGTCTCAGTTTTAAAAGTTGTTGGTCATATGCCTCTTGTAATGAAACAAATATTAATCATCTGTTTTTAATAACTCATGGCAATTATAAGTGTATGGAAAAACTATATTTCATAGAAAAAAAACTGCACTGAGAGTAGTGTAAAAGCAAGATTAAATGAAAAAAATCTTTCACAAAAGCAAGTTAAAGGCACAACAACCAGTTCAAAAGATCTACTAATAAAACTATAAAGAGTTTGCGTCAAATAACAATTGGTTCTCATACTCAGTAATCCTATAAACGAAGTCTTTATCCTAATAAAATTGAAATGATCACTTATACATGTTTAGAGATATACGAAAAAGTTGGTGAGAGCTGGGTTCAGGGAGTAAAAATTTCGAACTATTGGGTACAAATCAGGAAGTTATCTGATATTTCGTTACAGTAGCTTAAGTAAAGAACTAGAATGATTTAAGAATATCCAAAGCTAAGCAGGTTTTTAATAATGTAAATGTAAATAGGGTTGCATAACATAGGAATAAATCTGAATACAAGAATCTAAGACCAATGCACGTTACGTAAAGGTACAACTAACTAAATAATTATAATATTAATTTAACGAAGCCACGTTAATGCAATGCATTAGACTGTGTTGTGAAGTAATAAAAACTTACAAATTCTGTGTATTAAAACAGATAATGATTTCTTGGTAAGATAGATTACTAGTTATCAAAACTGTGGTATATAAAAAGTAATTTGTTATAGGTAGGCGCTATAGTTATATAATAGTATAACTTATAAGGGGTGCCTTATCAAGTTGTTTATTATACAAGAGAAAACATGACTCTGAAGGCTGAATAATACATAAATGTTTGTTAGAAGGAATTTTAATATTAATAAGTATTTTGCACAAATAATATAGTAGAAAATTACTCAATTATTCCAAAATAATTCAATAATTTTTAATGTAAAGATCTCTTTGACATTGAAACAGTCGAGATTTTTCTTAAAAAATTAAAAAGCCTTTGAAATACCAGTGATAGTTCTTTTCAGGAAAATTTGTACAGCGTTTTATACGAAGTCAAAAAAAAATTTTAATATTTCATTCTGCAGGTGGAAGGAATGTTACAATTTCGTTACAGTCGCGCACTGGCCATACAAATATGCTGGCTGTTGTAGGATCTTTGGTATTTACCCAGTATTGGTATTGGTATCCATTGGCTCACTGCTTGGCTTTAGCATTTACGCCTACCTGTATAATTGCTCTTAATACACATCTTAAAATGCCGAAGCTTGAATTAAAATCCAGTGCTAAACCTAGTACATACGCTTATCCAGCACCCCTTGAAGAGAAAAAACGTGAAGAACGCGAAAAAGTAACTACGGCTGTTCTTAGTATTGCAGCAAGAGCTAGACGACGTGAATCAGAACGACGGGCTCGCGATTCACATGAAAAAATGGAAGTGGTAAGTTACCAAAATGAAAAATCTCTTAATCTAGTTTTTTTTTAATTCGTTCGTTATACAACACTCTATTTTGAAAACAATCTTATTCATACAAATTTTATACATTACAGCATAGAGTACAGTGCGTTTGCCATATTTTTTTAGCACGTTTACACACATTTTATCTTTTGTATTAAGTATCCTATATAATTCAAAGTTAATTACTAGTTTAAAAGTTTCTTATTTGAGAGGGTTGTTTAAATAAAAATTAAATAGATTAGGAAGGTCTTGTGTAGAACGAAAAGAGTTTTAGTGTTAATTATTTAAATATTTACATTTATTTTTAAGATTTGGGTGTTCTAAAAAATGTTTTTTTATCACACAAGACTTTTATTCTGATGAAAATTTGAGAATTTTTGTACAATGAAAATAATTAGAAAAAGCATGTTTCGTACTGGATTTCTCATAACACTAGAGTATAGTTATGTTACTTCTTGACGGCAATGTTAAAGAATAGCTTAGTATTCATACACTTTCAGCTATCATATCACACACTTATTATTTTGCTTGTTTTAGTATTAAGTTAGGTTTACAAATAATGTACAGCTGACTTTAAATTTTATAAGATTTAACGTTATGTTGTTATTAAACTTTTTGAATCGGATGAGAATAAATGACGAACAGTTTTTGAATACAAAAAAATCGAAAAAAATGTTCCATTCCATTTGAAATTCAAAAATAAAATTAAATTGAACTACGTATCTGCAGTCATTATGACACTTTTTGAATCGGTACTATAAGTAAGATGAAAACTTTCAGCTCTTATGCATATTTTTTCAGTTGCTTTATAAAATTTTTGGTTATGTGAATATTTTTACAAAAGAACTGCTTCTTCAATTTCTGCAAAAATTTAGCAGTAAATAGGTAAAAATAACTCGAAAAAGCCTTTTTTTAAATTCATCACTACACATGGATTTTTAATTTTTTACAGTTCATAACACATGTTTTCTGTTTTTTAAATTACTAAAAAAAGTTGTCAACTTTTCATTTTCCTTTAGAGTCCGAAAAATGAGAGAGAGAGAGTACGTCTTGTTTACAGCTTTTCCATTGTATCTAGATAAGATCAGAATTAAATAAAAAGTTTTTGCAGTCAATAAGCATACGAGGTCTAAAATTAGCGGGAATGGTATAGAGCACTTTCTTAAAATATACTGACTTATGAAGAAATTCGTAAAATTCCTTACTTGAGTCTGAGCTAGTAAAAATAATCCTCATTGCTACTTATTTAAGGCTTAGTAATCAAGTTTAGTTTTTTCATTTAACGAAAAAAATACTATTCGAGTTTGACAAAATCATCACTTGTTAATTCGTGCACATTGTGCATGTTTGTGTTCGTCACCTTACATGTACACAAGAATATAATAGTACAAGTACGACTTTGCTACAAGCTAAATCTGTACTCAACAGACTCATTATTTCTTTAGAAAAGTTGGAAAATAAAGAATTAATGGAAAAAAGAAAACTTGAATTCGTTACTTTTTTTACTATCAATTAAACTTATTAGTACGGTACACTAACTGTAAGTGTCTTAGCGATAGACGAACATGATTGACACTCGTTCTGGTGTATTTCAGTATAAAAAAGGCACGAGCTTAGCGAGGGTTTAAAGAGTTAATATCGATAGACCGAAGTGTCAAAAAATCTAGGTGACAATCTGTCGATTTCCTTAGTTAATAAAATAAAAATTTTTTACAACATAAATAATTTTAACAATCAATTATCATTAAAGGTTCAATTACTAGGTGGGGTTTCTATACTTGAACGTAATAAATAAGTTGTATTAACGTGTGCGGAAGTAATGCCGAGTTTCTCACACATGCCACTTTGTTTATTGGTAAAAAAGTTGTGACACATTAGTAGTAAAAGTGGCATGGGTGCTAAATAAAGCTTCATTTATGAAAATCATGAAAAACACTCAAAAAGGAGACACATACTTAAAACGTGTAAAGGAAATTACTGTTGTTGTAATATAAAATTTAATAATTATTGCTGTCACTGTCATTATTATTATTATTATTGTACTTATCACTTTTTTTAATGTTATCGTCATGGTCTTGATTATTATGATCGTGGTTGTCATCGTCGTCATTGTCGTTGCCGTCTGATTCACCTACATCACTGAATACACCGTTACCTTGACCATTGGAATCTACAAAATGTTATGATTACAATATTATCAGCACATTTTACGCACATTGTTATTTACACGGCATTTATAACAAATAGGAAATTTGTATGCACAAAATAAAATTGAAATATATATTGTTATAAGCACTATTATATGCATACGATACACAATAATATATTGTTGATTTTTCGAAATTACAATAGTTACAAATAATTATAAAATATGACAGGAGATTATTCATTCGTCATAGTTTTCAATCGTTCAATAACATAGTTTTTGTTTTGCAAGTATGGCAGATTGATGCATATAGCCAGTATTGATAAAACGGGTATCTATGATATAGAATAATCTCCAAGTATTACAAAATACGTCATATCTTTCAAAGAAAACAAGGTAAAGCAAAAATAACAAGTTTTACGGGTTCTATAAAGGGTTTTGCGACTCACAAAAACAAAAGCGTTGAGTTATGAGAAAACATAACCTCAATTTTTGATGTTTTTGATGTACCTTTATGAAATGAAGAGGAAAAATCATAGGAAAAGTTATATTATGTTAAGTACAGAATAATAATTATGCAGAAATGATTTTTTATAGCCATGCGTGCACATAACCTTTAAATATTGAAAATATGCCATATCTTCAGAAGGCAGCAAGATATAGAAAAAATAACGAGTCTTACGCGTTTTCTAAAGAGAAAAAAAATATCATGGCACACAAAAATAGAGTTGCTAAGTTATGTGAAGATATAACCTTAAATTTCTGTATTTTTAATGTTTTTCTATAAAATCAAGGTCGAAAATTAGTGGAAAAAATTATAGCATGTTTTTAAAATTATTACAAATGTGTAGGATATATTTCTCGTTTTTTGCACAACAGTAACCTTAAAAATGATTTTCAAAAAGTCCCGAGCGTTTCCTACATGACAAATGTACAGGGTAAGACATAAATATACCGCCGTAACCCGCGAAAAACATACATATTGAACTCGCATGTATTTACGAACCTTGTATTTTACAGTATACATGTGATTTCTACATACATGTGAGAACTTAGTTCTTACCGGAGACTTCAAGTTCCACACTCTGTCTCTCTTACCTTGTATTACATCAAGAAAAATAGTTTGTCTCATGATCTCCCAGAAGAGCTTTCCTACGCAATAATAGGCATTTAGAAACTTATATTTACGTTGTTATTTTCCGAATAAATGAATTATTGTTTTCATTATTTTTCACATCTTTTCAAAATATCTAAAAATCATAAAAAGAAAATTTTTGTACTGTACGAATACAATAATTGGTTTTTATAGCGCTTTCATTTTTTGCAAAGTTTTCCTTTGGGATTGAGGTGATTTTTTGACTTAAAGACATTTACCACATAGTTGGTAGAGAAAAACTTGAGCTCAATCAAAGCTCAGAAAGGTCAGAGGAGTGCAAATATATGCAGTAACGCTAGAAATTATTCTTTTTATATGAATGTAGTTACACACATGCTTTTACGCATACTTGACTCCTTCGTTCTTGTGTTATTAAAAAAAAAAAAAAAAAAAAAAATTGATCTGATTAAGAAGAAAACAAGTTTATCTTAAAGTAATCATTCATACAAACAAAAATTGTACACTTGAACGATCAGCAATTTTTTTTTGGTATTTATTATGCTATTTTTAGTAAACTTTTGACGTTTAGATAGTATTTGTCAAAGAAACCTATGTTAATGAACGTCCTAAAGAGACATTAACTGGCATGTAATACTTTGCTATTTAAGAAAGCGGTACTACAGGATGGTTTGTCTTAATTTTTTGTTTCAATTAAATTTTAGGTATTAAGTATGGAGTAGAAATAAATGTATGAGCTTATGTGGCAGATGTAAGTCGTAGGATGTTATTTTGAAATCATTGGAAGATTCGATGAAACTGCATAGTCTTATACTGGGCAGCCTACATATTGTTTGTATTGTGTTGTTCCATGATACATTGTTTATAGTTGTTCAGTTATTAATTATTAAAATATTTATTAAAATCATACCCAACCTACGTGGGTATATTAATTACAACGATAATTGCACCACCTTTGTAGTCAGTATCATTTCATAAAAAATATATTTATAATTATAATCATATTAACTGCCATATCATTTTATAGAAGTAAAACTTGATACTTAGGTATCCAAGCACCCACTGTCCACTGGTTTTATTTTATTAAAAAATGAAACAGAACAATGGTCCAATTGAGTCAAAAATGCTTTCTTTTTAATTACAGCGCTGAAGTCGTTAAAGAGCGCACGAAAGTAAATAGTATTAACTGCTATCGATGACGTATATTTCGAGAGGCTTCTTGACTGGCTGTGTTCCCTTGGAATAGAAAATAAATTTTTTTTAGGAATTGAGTATTACAATTACCCCAGAAACAGTTATAAAATACAAGTACCAAGAGACTACTGAATATTTGCCTATCCACCTGAGATAAATTCGTTAGAAGAAACTTTAACGGTCAACTTTCTCCTTGGATCGGCATGAAGGAGGTTTGGTAGTGTTAGCGGGGGAAAATCTTAGAGAGGCAAGGGGAGGGAGAGCGTCTGGCAACGTTGTGAATTTTTTCGGCTGCTGGCACGTCGTCTACTGTTGTTGTCGTCTACTGCTGTTGTCGTCGTCTACTGATGACAGTGTACTTATTTATTCGGTTGAATTTTTTATAATTAAATTTTTAATTACAAAAAATGTTTTTACTATTTATTACATTTCAAAGCGCGTGCCAAAAGCAGCGTTGCCAAGTCGTCTGCTGCGAGCACATTTTTTGCTGTTTTTTAATAGAAATTTGTGGTAGGGCTCTCTCAAACTTTGACAAAATATTATTTTGACAATATTCTTTCATTTAAAAAAAAAAAAAAAGCAAGTTCATTTAGCCGTTTTTTTTTATGTGAAATTAAAGTGATTTCTCCATAAGCCTATGTGTTAAAATATTGTTTTTTTAGATCAATATATCTTGAAAACGGTGTGGTTAAACCCTTCAATAATGTAGCTGTAATTTGATACCATTATCCCAAACAACATATCGAAATTTCAAAAATTTTCATCATAAAAAATTATCACTACCGAACCTCCTTAATGCTTTCTTCTAACGTCAGATCAATAGGGATTCGAGAAAACGGCTTATAAACTAGTTATTCCGTTTTAAAAGTTATGCTAATTCTTAGTAATCGATGTACAATAAACCAAAATGTGTAAAAAATTGAAAATTTTGAGTAGAATTTTATGTTGTAGTTTTGAAATATCTAACAGTATGAGATCTTACCCGAAGTTGAGGCCAAAGTTGGTTAAAAATATGTTTTTGTATTTATAAAAAATGTGCTTTAGATTATGAAAAGTTTTATACAAAAGTGATAGCAACAACTAATATAGATTGACCTAGCCCAGTCTGATGTTAAAAAATTCGAATATAAAGTAGTTATTTAAAAAAACCTGTTAAAAATTACTGTTTTTTAAAACGCTTGTATCCCTTGAAAAAAAAAATTCAAGCACTTTTTTGTGAAAGTGTAGTTGTTGGCCACCTTAACAATCGCGTTTTTGAAATTTGGAAAAATAACAAACAGTTTCTGCTAAAAGTTGTTTAACAAATAATGCAAGGGAAAAACACTAATTTTTGGCTAATTTTTTTCACATTATTGATCAGTCGAAAATGCATGCAGGAATGGCACATGTTACGGCAACAGTTTAAGAAAATTTTAAGCCCTTATAAAAACCCACAGTTGTATGATATTTCGGCCTTAAAAAAAAGTGATTTGATGAAAAAAATTGGTTTTTTTCTAAAAACATTTTATTGTTCTTTAAATTTATAAACAAGCTTTTGTTTCGCTTATTAAAATCTACACTTTCACCAAGAATTTATCAAATCTCTTAAAGTTGTACTTTATTGGTGCGTTGTGCGTAAGAGTGAATGAAAAATTTCAGAATTCTGGTCTTGATAAAATATACGATGAAAGTGGATTTTGCATGTTACTCCTTCTTCTCCCTGTCTCCTTCATCGTACTACCCTTTGCTGGTCCTCTCCAACCTATGCTATGCCATGTCACCGAAGCACAGCACGAAGTTTTAGTTTTATTTAATTTTTTTCTTATTCCTTAACTAATTCTTTAATAAAGAAAATCTCTCTTGAAACTTAAATCCGTGGTCTCCTGCACACAAACCGAGTCCCTTACTCATTCTGCTATGAGCGGTTCCGTTATTTAAAACTTAATTACTTTGTGTTATAGTATGGCTAGTAACTTAATTTTACTGTTTATTAATTTTTTTTTTTCGATTTTAAATTGAATAAATTAATAAATTCTACATTTAATACACTAATTTTCTCAGTTCAATATTTTTTCAAAACTTTTGAATTAGTTTTTTTAGCAGACCACCTTTCTTTTATAGTAATAAGCATTTATTAATTGAATATTAATTTTTTAATTTTACTATAAATGAACAATTGTTTTTACAATTTTTCCATTTCTTTTCAAAATTTTCAAAAACAATTCAAACATTTTCTTGTATTCTATGAATACATAAGTTAATTTTTATTGTATTTTACTTTTTTTTAAATTTTTTTCATTTGTGACCAAGGTTTTGCGAAAATTATTCAAAATCTGTAGAAATAACTAATAAAAATATATGAATTTTTCTTGGTGTTTAATACTGTTTTAAAAAGCTTGCTTGAAGCGAATTTTTAATTTAGAATTGAGGAAGAACTTATGCATGGATTCTCAAATATTCTTAAAACAATAACTTATGGGTACAATATTACGAAAAATGATTTTAAAAAATATTGCTATGAAACAGCAGAGTGATATGTAATGTTGTATTCTTGGTATCATTTGCTACCAACTTTTTACAAGGTAACTACTTTTTTTTACTTATTGGAAAACCTCATTAGGGTGTAAAGTTTATATACCACGACTTTAGTATAGAACGAATAGAAAAACTGTTTACTCTATACAGTTTGCAAAGCAAGGGTAGATTAATTATTTAATTATACTTTATTCTGACCTTCGTATGCGTTGTTAAGGGATTGTTGTACTTATTGACCCTTACTGTACTCTAGATTTTTATTTATGGTGCATCAGTGGTACAACATTGTATATTACCCATGGGTCATTTTTCAGTAAAAGTACAAAAATCTTTACCCAAAGTTAGAAAACTATTAAGAAGAAAGGATAGTCGAAAAATGTCGCGAACTACAACCAACGAGGATATGATATATGATTCAAGGACTCCTTTTGCACTCTGATCCTTATATTTTACCACTAGAAATTTGACCTAAAAAAATCGGAGATGCCATTTCCAACTAAGGTTTTAAAATTTTTATCTGATAATGCTGTACTAAATCTCTTATGGGCGATCAAAACGAATCTAGTGATTCTAGATCTAAATTAAAGTCTTATTAGTTGATGTTTTAATTTATTTGTTTTGAAAGTTTTAATAAAAAAAATAGAAATTAAACACAGAAAAACTAATGAGTATAAGAATGATATTTTTAAATAGATGAAGCTTTCGTAGGGCTTGAATAACGAATATCAATATACTTGAATATTTTATCAAAACTTTCTGAAATATCCACAAAATTGTTCTTGCCATTGGTATATTAATAAATAATCTTATGCAGTTTACTTATGCTATGGTAATAGATTAAATTACCACAATTACTTTAATGCAATACCGTAGCAGAAATAATAACAGGGTTCAAATTAGAAAGCAATGTTTCTATTTTAACAAGACAGAGACGAAATAACACGTTTAAGGTTTTTTTAAATTTTTTAAAAGTATATTCAACAAATTAATTTTAATGATCTTATTTTTCACGGTTGGACATACGTTTAACTATCAAGGTATAGAGATTTCAGTAGGACATTTTGTATGGATATGCAGAACATCTTAATTTCTTACCATGGGCTCTAAGTGCAACTGATGCTTTGCACCCACGGGCCACCTTAAATGCCTTTGTTTTCATTTTGAGTCCATGGACAGGAAATTGTTTTGTCCTCTTAGGGTCTAAAGTGGGCTCATGGGGACAAAATTTCACTTCACTTCCTTGGCACAACACACAATACATGTGACAATATGTTGGATGTATATAGTGTAGTACTGTTTAGTTTTTGCATGTATTTTATATCTACTATTCTAGATCTACTTCTTAGCAGCTTACTTTTTACAATTATATTTTGAACAACGCAAGTGATTATTGCTATGTGTTGGCCCGTCTAAACGAACCCTTACCACCTGAGAAGGAGCCTGCTTTTGTGAGGTATTCGTGAGGTGGGGAGAAGAGTATAATGAATTTTGTCGTAGAGAGACAAAACTGCGCCTACTCTGCAGTTCTGGGTAGGAATTGCTTTGACAGAGCCAAAGTGCTTGTAAGGTAGTATAGCGCGTAGGAAGAACATGTTAATCATTTTGGTAGAAAAAAGAAAGAGAGAGAAACCTACCCTCTGTAGTAGCACACCTCTTTTTCTTTATATGGTACCATAAGTATGTATATATGTATACATACTTTGATATTTAAACTACTATTTTTCCTGTTAAATCGACAGCGTAGCATCCTATACTTATGGGCTTTATTGTGTGTATGGACGCGCGTGCGTGCGTGCGCACGCGCGTGTGTGTGTGTGTGTGGAGTCAACCAAAAAATAATAGTTTATAATACAGTTACCTCACTTATAGCTGCTGCTGCTACTAATGTGTCATTATACACTTAAAACATATCCAGCTTCGTACGCTTCTATGAAATTACCACTACATGTTTGTATTATTCGCTTTTTTTAATACTTTGCACCAAAAAATTAATTTTTATTTTCATGAACCTCTTTTCTTTGTAAGTAACCATAGAGTATTTTATTTGCTTTTAACGGCTGCATACTTTTGATCAAACCAGTATCGAGTTGTTTAAACAAAATTTCTTTACTGGTTGAAATATTTTGCTTGGCATTTTGAAAGCCCGAAAATAGTTTAGTATTACCATCACTACAACTACCACTATTACTGTCGAAATCACTCCCTGCAGAAGTTTTACTGTCACTGTTTTCACTACTGTATTGAATATGTCATATTATTATTATCTCCTATAATCAGAATTAGGCACCCACTGTCCACCTGAGAAGTGCCACATACTCTCTCTATGTTTTAATCTTTTTCATCACTGGCATCGATGAAGTACATGTCGCTTTCGTAACCAGAGTCGTAGTCGTAGTCCTTGTTTTCAATTATTATTACAATTATCACAATGCACACTGATGCACTAACAAATGAAACACAATGGAAGAAAAGACGCCATGAGTACCCTTTTTTTCAAAGACGGATGATGTAAAAATTATGTTTCATGGACACGTCAGTTACGCTGAATAGCTTCGTGCAAACTGAATGTAGATAAGAATTTTAAATTTCTATACAAAGTTATACTTTCGAAAGGAAATGTTGTGAGAAATGTCCTCCACTATCCTTTATTTTTCTTTAAAACATGAATTTCTTGCTGTAATCATAACAAAGGAAACAAAAGATCTCATGTCAGTCTGATTATCAGCTCAAAAGCTCAAAGATACAGAAACACTGCACAACGTTTTTTTTTCTCATGAAACTTCATTTTATCTCTATTCGTTAGTAACCTAATGCATGCTGTGTTCTTCTTTTGTAATATTTGTCTTAATTGGACAACCACACAGTCATATCAAGCCACGTTTGTTGACGGTCCTTTGATACCGAGCATGTAATTGAAGTATCTTTCTTCCTTATACCAACTGTCATATGAATGAGTTCATATGCTTTTCACCTAGATTTATTTTACTCCCGGGTCTTGGGTTTTAATTTTATCAGATTGACCCTCCCAACCTTCATGCCTCTTCTAAGCATAACTTTTTTCTTCTGCTGACCGTATTTTTCTTCATCATTATTAGAAATTGTAATATTGTTACATACTTTTAACGTATACTGAAATAGTCGTAACTTTTGTCATATTCGTTAATGATATGAAAACTGTTTTTCTCTTGTGTCTTTGTTTTGAATTTTAATCGGATGAGACCGTCCTAAAGAAATTTTAATCTTTTATTTTACTGACAATATTTCTGTCCATTATTGTCAGTAGATAAGAAGTAGATAACGAAGTATTGTTTAAAAATTTTTGCGTATGCTGAAATAAACTACCGTCATATTATCTTACTGCACAAAAATTATTATTTGCTTTTCTATGCTACTGGAATGTTTCGTAAAAATATTTATTTTCTCATCAAACAAAACTTCTGACTAACTTGTCGTCACTACCTCTGCTACAAAAGGTAGGGGTGAAAATTGACTAATCAGAATTTCTTTAAAAAACGTTATATTAATAGTACAAGAAAGGTGTAGGGGTTAGTTTCGTTTTTACGTTAACAATGGAACCCTTTTTGAAAAGTCATTTGATAAATGTACTTATTTGCTTGCTACGCGTTGCACTCGTTTGTGAGCCACACTTTCGTTCGGCGTAGGTTAGTTTTTGAAGTAGTATTTTTCAATCATTACCGATCAATCAATTTCTTAAAAAATTGTATCTTTACATTATCGATTAGGAACATTGAGTGATATGTTTAAATGACTTTTGATAGAGTTTAGTGTGACAGATGGATGCATACTCGATGGCAACACCCGTGGACGTGCACACGGAGTGAACCTACTGGTTGCTTCAAGATCGTGTTTGTCAACTTTTTTTTGCAACACATTGACCGTACGAGTGATACTCGTTCCGAGTAGGTCATTTATTGTTACGCTGAGTAATAACAATAGTAATAGCAGTCTGGTTACTGAGATTTTTGGAGTAATATTGAGTTCCACTAGGGATAACCGCAAAATAGTGGTTTGGTGGGTGACTTTAGATAGAAACTTATATTTATTGACTATGTGTCGTATTCTTTATCACGTGGAATATATTTTACAAAGGTTAAGGCCAGCATGATACATCGCTAAACTTGCAATACATTGTCATCTTCAGACATATACTAGAACGTGCACAAATACAACATCTTTTGACACAACTGTGTGGATAAAATCCTTTTTTTTTGCAAAAAGCGTATCATGACGCTACTTCACGACTACTCAGATACCTTTTCTTGGATTCTAAGCAAAATACTACTACGCATTACGTGACTAGATTACCTCAGCAAATTAGTTTGCAAGATCGATTCAGTGTTGGCATAAAAGATTCAATTACCATTGACGTTTCAACACGCGGTAAAAGATAGTGAAAAATGAATAAGCTTAAATTGCATACCACAGCTACATAATAATGCACACAAAGAACGTCCTGTGATTCTTGTGGATCATTTTATACGCCCTAGTCTATACATAAATATCAAAAAAAAATCCAAGAGATCAATAGTTTTGATTCTACGCGAGAGCACATGGTTTTCAGTATTTCAAAGAAATATTTAAGAAATTAATAGTTTCGATTTTACGCGAGAGCACGTAGTTTTCAGAATTTCAAAGAAACATTCAAGAAATCAAGTTTCGATTCTACGCGAGAGCACGTGGTTTTCAGCTTGGATGGAGATGGTTACGTTTATCCGTTCATCCAGAAAATCTCGCTAACGCTTTACTACCGATTCTCATAATTTTCAATGACACATGTGAACCATACATCGTAGGAGACGTTCAATCGCAGTTGTTGCGAGCCGTGTCGTCGGACTTTCAAGATAACGCGTACGGCTGTGTCAAAAATAAAATTTTGCGACCTCATTTGTATACTCTTTATCTCACAAAGTGGTGGTGGTGGAAGTCTCACCACGATTCACAGAAACAGTGGAAGAGGAGTTAAATGTGTTCAAGTTAAGTCTTCGTATCAACGAGGACACGAAGGTTTACCACTCATTAATGAGGTGCCAAAGCTGTTGGCAAAGAAGCTATTCGTGTAGGTATAAACAATGTCTGACGTCACCACTTGAAATATACCTATGAATTTGGTCATTCGCTTCAAAAACTGAGGAAAAATTAGACAAACTTATGAAAGGCTTAGAATATAAAATTGGTTGACTTGCCGAGACATTTTATTTGCAATTGCTTCGAAGAACTGCACAGTCAAGGCGTGGTCACCAAAAGAGTAAAAAGAATGTGTTAAAAAACGTGCAAACAAGATAAAAAGAAGAAAACGTTAACAACAAAAAAAAAAAAAAAAAAAAAAAAAAAAAAAAAAAAAAAAAAAAAAAAAAAAAAAAAAAACAGAGAACTGCAAGAGATATTTTTTAAAGTTAAATTTTAAAAAATGGCTTTTTTACACCGTCACTCGGGTGGGTACTTAAAGTCAGAGATTTTTTTGTATGATACTCCATCGACTCAAACAACTATGGAGGGATTGTACCGGATTTAATATAAGCTGATATCATCACTCACGGATGATTCACCGATGGAATTTATTGTACCAGGTAGTGGTGATGAATACATTGATTTTGCACACATGATGCTCAGTCTTAGTGTTAAGTTGGCCGTCAATAAATATAAAGTATTAAATGCTAATGTATCATTTAAATTCACAAAGGTGAGGTCAATAAACAATTTTTTGCATTCCTTGTTCAACCAAGTCGATGTGTTTTTTCATCAGAAACCTGTCTCTGCTCTTTCACAATGCGCACGTTTAGAGAACGTCCTTGGAAACTTGATTTAATTACGGTCCTGCGATAAAATCATCCCACTTAACACGTGCATTATGGTGCGACTCTACGGTGACAAAGATGGACAATGTGTTGTATGCCAACGAAGAGCTCATCAAGTGACGTACATTACATTACCAGCAAAGAAACTGATTGATCTGATCGGTTGTCTTTGTTGCGATGTATGCAATCAGGAAAAATTACTTATCAATGGCGTCAAGGTGAGAAAGCAATTAGAAAGATCTCGCGATGCGTTTTGTTTTATAGAAACTTCGAATTTGTTTTCCATTTTCATCGAAGAAGCAAATCTTTTTGTGAGACGTTTTAAAATAAACTCATCTTTATTGATAGCCCATACAAAAGCTTTATCAAAGAGCATGGCAAAATATTTGGTTACGCGCATCGAAGTAAAAGCTGTGACGATGAACAGTGGTGTTTTTGGTAAAACTTTGAATAATTTCGTTTGTGGTCAGTTACCTAAGCGAATAATCGTTGGTTCTGTTTAAAATTAGGCTTATGATAACTTAACACTTTGAATCCGTTTAATTTTCAGTATTGTCATATTGATTTTTTTTCGTATTCTGCCGGCCTGTAAATTCATTTCAAATTATTACAGCCAAACTTTAAAACGAATAATTTATGCGTAAATGCTTATTATACCTTGTTTTCGTGTACTGGCGCTTACTGTGTCAGTAAGAAAATCACATTGGTTCCAAATCTTATTCTAACCGTTAATGTCTCTTTACTTTCGATTTAACACCAGGTTTATGAACCAAAAAATGCTCTCATTGGAATCTTATTAAACACGATAGCGTAAGATTAGAAGTTTGATTTGCTGACGCTCTAACTTCGACTATCAACTGTGTAGTGTATGCCAAGTACGAGAATATTTTTAAAATTAATGCGTTACGTTAAATCATGGTTGATTTTAGTCGTTGGATGGTTCCACTAATTACATATACTTATGTTGACTGTCCAAACACGTCTGTATACCTGCTCAGTTTCTGTTGGTATGTTCAACCATCTTTAAAATGCAATGGACCTTGTGGTAGACATTCAGAGTTTCTACACGAAAAAATACAAAACGCTGCCAAAAAAACTGCTATCGTTGCTTTGAACTCTTATTTTTCCGTGCATTAGATGGTAACGTCACCTTGTTATTCACGAAAGTTAAGTAAGGAGGAACAGTGACAAAGTAATTGGTTGTCCACACATTATCACGGACTTGCCTACTATAAATGTGAAACACATTTAATACAAATTTTCGAAATTTTGAATAGCGCGAGAAGAAGTGCGAGAAAAATTTACATCAAGAGCTCCGAAAAGTGGCACGATTTACTTAAATCAGCTCTTTGTCAAGTAATAAATTTGGAATACGAGATGGATGTTTCGCCTTCAAATAATTGATTACCAGAATTGGATGGCTACAAATACTACAAATCCTGTCGCAAATCACAACGCATACCACCGGTGTATTTCCAGCCCGTCAGATCCCACGGGTGTGGACGAAATCAACAGTACTCGTTATTATCACTGATGATTCTGCAAAGCCAGGTGTGCATTGCGTTTTAATATACGTTGGTACCCATTCTAGTGGCTTATATTTTGACAGCTATGATATTTAGCCTTGTATACCGCAACACATTAATTGATTTTGGAAAAATTATAAGAAATTGCGTTAAAATATTTAACAGTTACAAAGTATGTCTTTAAACGTATGTGGTCAGCTTTGTTTACTGTTTTTATTTTATTTGAGCAACAGATTAGGTTTCAAACAGTTTCTCTATAATTTTTTTGCTGATTAAAAAAAGGATAAATCTGCTAGACGTTTTAGTTTATTGAAATGAAGCAAAAAAAATTGGGAACGTTAGTGTTAGGTGACAAGAAATGTCTGGTAAAATGTTTACAAAAAAGTTGCAGTAAAATATCTTTAATAAAAGTGTATGCATGTGTATATTTTTAATTTATAATCTGTGGATTTCTGAAAGTCCACATTTTTACAAATTTTAAGAATGAACATTGTCAAAGTTCAGCGATACTACCTCTGAATGTTTAGAATTTGTAAAAAAATTTCACACTCTGCGTTTTTTCCAGTGCCTAGCGCACGATTATATTTATTTTAATACACGCTTGCCTTGATGTGTTCTCGATGAAATTTTGTATACTAAAACGTGTCTTGCCACCTCCAAACATCTTTCTCTCTGTCTTTTTTGTGCTACGACTTGTTTTAAAAGTCAGAGTAGTCGTTAGTCTCTATCTAATCGTTACACCGTCAATAGAATTAATCAGGAAAAAATAAAGAGGGTAAGGGAGTTGGTAGCTTTTGAACTTTTAAGTGTTAAGCAACATAAACATTTACTTCTGCAGATTTTTTGCAAGCTTTATGGCTTGAATAAATCATTCGGCAAAAAAGTCGTAGTTGGTCTGAAGTATGAAAAATTATTTAAAAATGATAAGAAACCTGTCGTTTGTTCATTAATAACAGTTTTCGAAGGAATTCCTTTCCAAATTTCAGATTGGAGGGAATTCAAATTGGCGTTTATAGACATTAAAAAGTATTTCACCACAGACGACAGCAACTTGCAGGACATCAAGATTTGTGGCTCCAACTGATCCCTAAAGTTTACTGTGAGTTATAACGATAAGGCTGTCGAGCTTGAAGAAGGACAAAATTAAGGCATGAGTTGTAGTGTAGCGAAGTAATACCGTCGTAGTTTGGCCCTGAAAAAAATTACTTTTGATCGTTGGAGTGAATTTATTATTCACTGCATTGATTGCAATTAACGTGTATTGAGTAATTTGTTGAATTCGATGCATGCTGTTGTGCAGAAATTTGTAGATTGTATTTTAGAAAAAGGCAGAAAGTATATGTATGAAGCACAAATTAACTTTTTTATAGATCTGACATTGTAAATCAAATTGTAAGAGAAATAAGTGATACACATTTAGTGTGTGTATGAAAAAGTTGTGTCTGTAGATACTGTGAAGTGTGAATATTTAACTATAGTACATGTATGCAATTTTGTATACAATATTGTGTCATTTCATACAAGCGCCTTGTGAAAGTTTTGAATTCTGAAATAAATTTACAAATGTACTAACCTTTGCTGTTACTCACCTCAAATTCCCACCGCATCCTGAAAAATCACATTTATTTGGATGTCATGGAATATTAAAATTAAAAAACTCTGGATTCTTTCTCTTAAAGAAAACTTTAGTTGTAAATCATAAAAAGTATACCCATACTAAGAGAAGGGAGACTTTTATTTTGTCTAATAACAAAAAAGTGGAAGAGTCCCCTCTTTACGTATAGAGTTAGAAGAAGAAGCTATCAGAGGGGAGGGGGTACTCTTCCACTCCGCATGCTTCATCTTTCCTCTTCATGAAAAGCAAGCCTATCTAGGTAGTAGGAGGTTTTTTTTTGCCGCCAAAAGTGTTGCAACAATTATTACCGCAATCGTGAATAACCGAACACATTATCACAATGTATGCCATTTGAATGCAGTCACCTATGTAGATGACTAAACGTTCGAACTCTCGTAACCCGATTTATTGCATTGGCAAAGCAATTATTCCGATCCCTAGATCATAAGTGACTTGAGCATAATTTTCATCACATTCTTCAGCAATTTTTTCAGCTCTACGTATTGTTTCTAGTGAAACGGGCTTATTAGTGGGTGGCTGGTTAATTGGCATCACATAAAATACTTGTTGTTTCTGGTCGTCGTTAAGTCTTATTTGAGCATTTAACCGGACCCATTTTGATCAAGTGTAGAGTTATTCATAACAAATTGACATTTTTTACTTCATTTAGATTGTTAGGAATAGCATGTCGTAATAGCAAACCAAAAACAATTATACAGGCTGGCCATAATATTGTGCCGTAAAATATTGTTTTTAATTGTCCAGTTATTAAGTGGTAAAATATTTATTAAAACCACATCATATTAATGTAGGTATCCTCATAGCATTGATAATTTCACCATCTTAGTACACAATATGGTTACATAGAAGGTATACTTATATTTATAGTTATATTATCTGCTATATAATTTTGTAGAAGTATAACATTAAACTTGGGTACCCATGCACCCACTGTCCACTGGTTTTGCTATGAAAATAATCACGCACATATTCAGCTAATCAACTTGTGGAAAAAGAGTTGTTGACATGGATGAACAGTATTCGACCAAAGAACCTAATTTTTCATTCAATGTAAAAAAATATTGAGAATCTATGTACTTTACGTACTTTTTTCTGATGCATTTTGCCTGACTCCTAATTTTTTTTTAAGTAAGAATGATAAACAAATTTCCGTCGTTTTTGATGACAACAAATTTACAATATAAGAGGGCAGTTGCTTTGATTTCTCCACTTTGTGAAAAAAAAAAAAAAATAATAAAAAAAAATAAAAAAAAATATTATCTAAGCTGATAGTACTTTTGTTTTTTTTTTCACTGCGTGTTTAACTCTTACTGGAAAGTTAGGTATGTGACGGGTGGTTGACGATTACACCTATTCTTGTATCGTATCGTAAGGGCTTATAAAGAAGTCTGGTAAAAGGAATAGCACAACATGCCATTAACAATGTCGAAAAAAGAGTGAATTGAGTCATAGAGAACAATATAAGACATTTTGGGCACCTTTTCTAAAAAAGCAATTTTCAAGTTCGTAAATTAATATTGTAAAAAATTATTTTACAAATAAATAGTGCAATAGTAGGACTGGAATTTTTTTTGTTTTGCATGCGTGCGCGTTTTTTTATCAGAAAACGATGAGGATAAAATAATTCTCTGCTTTCAGTGTGCTCCAATAACAGAAACCAAGAGTTCCCCATGAAATTAAAAAATTTTTTTTTTCGACGGGATAAAAGCTTTTTTGTTCGAGGACTGTTCTATCCACTCTTAACACCTCATCTCAAGTTGACTACATTACATAACCCAGTTTTGTTTGGCTTGTAATAGCCAAAATAAGAGACAAAAAATTTCATTTTGTTAGTCCTTTGAAAATGTTGGCCACGTGCATTATTATGCAGCGCGTTTCTGTCTGTGTAAGAACATACCTACCTAGTAGATGCAAAACACTCGGCAGGAAAAAACGTATAATACAAAGCAAGTGCCTACTTTAATTTTTTTTTTGTCTCAACTATAAATAAAATGAAATTGTAAGGTAGTTTTGCCATACTCGCTAAATAAAAAGCAGAAATGATACGCTACTTGTAATGGAAAGAACCACATCAAATCTTGATGTATTTTCTTAATTAAAAAACGAAAAAAAATTTATTGTGAGCAGAAGCTGTTTCACTACGTATTTGTTACTTCGGCACTAGCTATTATCACTGGGTAGCCGTGTTTGATGCCTACGTGGTCGATCCGCCAAGTGAAACTAAACATTTAAGATTTTGAATAACAAATGACAAAACAAACTTAGTTTTGCTGTGATAGCTAGATGAAATGCTGAAAGATATGTGAAATTTAATTTAAGAAAGCGCATGAAATCTCGAAGTTTTTTGTAAATTTAAAAAAGTTTTTCATCCTTTAAGGGAATACTGTTTACACACACATTTTTTACTTTTTCACTGGTAATTATCACATAGTAGCCTTATTTCATGCGCACGTACAGACCAACTTCGAGTAGCAGCAAAGTACGCATCGGAGGAATTAAAACATTTGCCAGCTTCAACTTTTAAATATTTTGAACTAGTAGTCATAAAAACAGAAAAAGATTATCAATCACACTTGCTTGATGAAAAGCGAACAGGCAGGCAAAATGCATCAAAAAAAAGCACTTTAAACACATCAATTCCCAATATTTTTTTTTACAATAAACAAAAAATTAGATTTTTCGGTCAAATACTGTTTTGCCATGTAGTCAACTCTTTTTCCACAAGTTGACTGTGCTTTGTAGTCTAGCTGAATATGTGCACAATTAATTCGCGTAACAATAAACAACTAAAAAACGTTTTTCTAGAACAAAATTAAAACTCGCAACTGCGCTGAGGATCGTGCGTGGCATACGAACCTACCTTTGTTGTAGCAATCTAAAAGCTGCCCACAAGTAAACAAAATGACAGCTTACCTAAATACGTACTAGATTATATGTAATTAAAATGGATTTGAAATAATAATTTAAAAAAAATTCCCAGATGGTTTGATATTAATATCTATAAGACCAAAGAAGTATAGTTAGCCCACTATACGATAACGTCAAGTGGATATACTGGTTCAGATTTAACATATGTTAAGGCAAACTACTATTGCTTAAGCTAATTGATAGTTATGCTTTATTTTTACAAAACAGTTTTTAGTTTTATGCTCAAGTTCTTGTACATTATGGTAAATATGAGCTCTGGCGCTTGTGGGTCTTAAAAGCACATGCCGAAACAATGCGCATCACTCGCATGGTTATCCCACACTTTTGTATTTGTAGTTTACTGACGCGGAAAAAAAAAGCTTATTTCACTTTAATCGCAGAATAAACAGATAAAATGTTAGTTTAAGGGTAAGGCAACGCATCGAATCCAAATGTTTTTTTTTTCTACATTATCCCTGCGTAACGCTTGCGTCCTAGATCCGCCGAAAAAAAATTCTGTTATTTACAAACAAAATAAGGACTCATTAACCGCACACATCATCGCCCGTGCGTACCTACCCACACTACATACCTACTAACCTAATTACATAGTAGCTGAAAAATATTCAGCGAAAAAAAAGTGAGTGTTCGCATCGACTTTTTCTTTTTTTTCAACTTACAGTTAATGTAAAATAAGGAAACAGAGGATTTTGCTATACTCGATGAATAAAATTAATAATAGTATAGGCCACCTGTAATAAAAGAAATCGCATTGAATCTTGATCACACCTCGACGTTTTTTTCGAATTATACAAGAAACATTTCTTTGGAAAAACGCTGAACGACCATTCGTTCAACATTTTGCTTCTAGTGAATGACACAGAATCTTAGCTGAATGCGCACTTTCTTTATCCTCGCAGTCATAGTAAACTTTTTTTAGACTTGAACAAAATAAGCAGTTCTTCATCGCACGCATATGGCGTGTCATGACCGTCTCTACCTACCTATGTTGTAGCAGCATGTTTTACTGCCCAAAAAAATAAAGCGACTGATTGTTAAAATATTTACTTAATTTTATGAAGTCGAAGTAACTCTGGACAATAAAACAAAGGATTTAAAATAGACCGTATCCGGTACTTTTAAGACCTAAAGAATCCGTATAACCCACTTTACTATTGCATTGTTATATTTATTCCCTCCAATCGATTTAAAACCGATCCGCTAAGTGAGCGCCGAGACCCACTTTACAGTTTTGGACATGGATGCAGTACTTATTTTTATAGAGCTTCATTCTTCCTATGAGTCTAGTGACCCCCTTGTTACCTGAGAAATTGTGTGTCCTTATACTCATCTCATGTTTAAAGATTTTTGTACTTAGCGTGGGTCCCATGACCCATTTATACCCCCTGGTTTGTTTCTTTTTTTAACTTCCTTTAGTTTATTTTATTTTTTTATTTTTCTATTTCATCTTCTTTTTTTCATTCCTTTCTTTTATTCCATTGTATTTTTCCATGTCTTTTTTATTTCATTTCATTTTTTTTTCATATTTCATTCCATTACTTTTTTTTCTTCAATTTTTTTAAAATACATTTTGTTTTTTTTCATTTTTTAAAATTTTATTTCCTGTATTATTACTTCATTTCCTTCTCCATTTTTTTTCATTTTATCTTTTCTGATTTCATTCTCTTTTTTTGATTTTATTTTTTACCTATTTTTCGTATTACTTTCCATTTCATTTTTCTTATCATTTCATGTTTATTTATTTATTTACTTTTTTTTTTTTCATTGATTTTTTTTATTTTGATCTTACACCTTTCTTTTTATTTTTATTTTTAATTGTTTATCATTAATTTTTTTAAATTGTTTTCATTTAATTTCTGTATGTAAATTTTCTTCAAATTATTTTTTTTCTTACTTATTTTTTTGTAATTATATAGCCAATTGATATAATTTTTGTTTTATTTTGATACAATTATTTAATGACATTTTCCTATTATTTGCTTATTAAATTCATAATAAGCGCTTTTAAAAGCCATTTAAATGGTATGTAACTTGAAATATACATATATAATGATCTTACATAATTTCTTTATTATTGATTTAATAAATTATTATATTTATATAATCATGTGACATCGGTCGCATCGGTTTTTTTTTAAATTGTAGAAGAAAAAAATTCAAAGTTAAAGTAAAATCATTGTGAGAAAACAAAATTAAAATTCGTTTAAAAATTTATTGCTCCGGGGAATGGTGGGCTGAGGTGTGCAGGAGAGTAGCTCAGCACGGTTGGAAGATATAGGATTAGGGGAAGTGTGTAGGGGACTGACGGTGAGGGTGACGTGGTAAGGGGGGGGGGAGGATACAATGAATTAGGAGGACGAGACTTCCAGTAAACGACTTCCGTTTCATTACAAGTCTGTCGTTTTTAAAATTCCAGCCCCCCCAGTACGTGACATAAAAAACTTCGTTCTAAAACGAAACATGGGATTTTGCTGTACTCGCTAAATAAAATTCAAGATGGTATTGGGCACATGTATACAAGCATGCATTTAACGTCTGGTTACTAGTTGATGACACTCAGTAGCCCAGCTAAATGTGTACGTGCTTTCTCCAAGCAAAAAAAATTAGATACTTTTAGACTTGAACGATTAAGCAGTTTTTGATCGCGTGCATATCGTGCGTTGCATATTTACCTCCCTACCTGTGTTGTAGCTGCAAAACGTGCCGCCCAAGAAAATAATGCAACTGTTTGTAAAAACATTAATTTCATTTCGTGTAATGGAAATAATTCTTGGCGAAGAAAAGTAAAAATTTTTAGTTTGATTCTGGTACCTGAAAGACCAAAAGAATTCGTTTAATCCACTTAACTATCACATGACTATACTTATTGCCTTGAAATAATTTGAAATTAATCGGCTAACTAAGTGCTAAAGCCCACTTTACAGTTTTTACGTAGCAAAAAAAGATTGTGTAACTTAGAACCTATGTCTTATAGTTATTTACTCATTTATCACGCAAAGGAAAATAGGTAATACAACTATTGAGCTCACTTAGTTTCAGATTTCGCTCAGTACAGCCTTAATGCTTATTTTTTACTTAAAAAAAAATTAAATTATCACTTAATAACAAATTAAAAAAACGAAAATATGTACACCTAACTTGCAGAGCAGTCACTTCTGATTGCAACCTTGTACCTTCATTTTAAGTAATAAAAGAAAAATTGAACAGGAAGTCTGTGCTGAGTATGGTTAGTCATTTATTTATGTTTTACTTACTACAACAATAAATTAATCGGCTAGCTGAGTACCGAAGCCAATTTTTAGGTTCTTACACGTCGATTATAAAATTGAATAAAAACTATTAAGTTACTGACAGCCCATGTCCTACAGCCATTTGTTCGTTTAGTGTTCGAGAGAATATAATAAAATGGTTTAGCTCAGATAGTGCTAGGGCTCACCTACCATTGCATGAATCATGAATAAAGAAAATAAATACTCTAAATAAAGTAATCTTGTGCTGATAATTTACGAGCTTTGTACTTATAAATTTAAATAAAATCATGACGTTTAACTTCGAAAGTTATCTGGCAACTTCTTTTATTTTGTCCAAGCAATCAAAGAAAATTATGATAGGAATCAATGTTTTGTTCAAGCGTAAATAGAAAAATTCATGATCTTACTGATTGCCTAAGCTTCCTTGCAGCCTATTAAATTACTAGTTAAATAAATAAATTTTACTATAAAAACCATAAAATTCCCTAATGACGACGTTGAGTAACCATTTGATTATTTATTTATGACTTAAGAAAGTAAAAGGAATTAATAATGTTGTACCTGTCAGTAATTAGTTAACACACCAAAACTAAAGAGTGCTTGTAGTATCGAAGCTTGATTGCCTTTTATTAATGGCTTACGAAATAATGAAAAACAATTAAGTTACTTACCGCTGATGCTGGCCCCTGACTTTATTTATGTCTTATTAAAAATAAATAAATTATGTTAAGCTACGTAGCACTAAACGTTCAAAGTCTATTTTGCTATTGGATCAAAAATATTTATTAGAAAACGGTAGAATTACTTTGCAGTAATACTTCCGCGCTGCCTTATAATCAGCTTATTTCATGGAAACAACAATTATAAAAGTTATTTGCTGCTGGTTATTAATCAATTACTTTTTAATACGAAGCTAAATGATGAAAAAAAAAAAAAAATTAGAATGGTTAGCATCAAGTCTCCATCGCCTGCTTGTTATTAATTTATGATGTTGTGATAAAAAACTACTGACATACTAAGCACTGATGCTTAATCATTTACATATTAATTTTTGATTAATGAGTAATAAAAGACCATGAATGGTTGTTCATTACGCTATTAGAAGTAGGGAGGGTGGAATAATAAATAATAATTTGATTATTTACTACTTTTTTTTTCATACATTGGGAAACAGTTTATCTAGTTACTATGAAAATCAAGAACAGAGCCACTTTTTTAAAAAAATAACTGCACGCTCACTACCTTACGTTTAGTTAATTATCGACCGCAGTCATAGTCTAGTTTTGTCTTAAAAAGCCCGTTTTTTTTTAAATTTCTGTTATATTGACCTCTACTATGATTTAATCAACAACACTTTTCCACTACCAAGTCTTATTTATTTGCCATACACTACTGCTTACCTCTTTCCTCTTTTCATAATAAGTGAGACCACGCTCCTACATTCGCATTGATCTCGTTTATCGGTCCATTTTTTCAACAGTTGAGTTGTTATATTAATTCAACAACGAATCTAAGCGGAAAAGTGCAATGAACTTTTTTGTCAAGCTCACTGAGCTTAATCTCACGATTCAACTTTCTGGGATCAATTTTTACATACCCTGTACACACACACACACACACACACACACACACACACACACACACACACACACACACATGTACAGTGCACATGCATATATTGGCACGTTAATTAATAGAAACCTTGAGTCAATTCTGATTTATTTGATCTCGTAATCGTTAAACCATTATCTGTCACAAGAAATTTGATCGAATTAATGACCATCTTAAAATACGGCAACATGAAAAGAGACTGTGTAGTTAGCCAAAATTTTTTGGGATTTTGTACTCGTCGAAAATATTATTTAAGGTATATGCAGTGCAATAAATTTTCCGGGTTAAGAATCATAGAAAGATGTAAAAATTAACTACAATAATCAATGATGTAGGAAAATAAAACTGATCTCTTCACTTACTTGCAAACTCATACTTTTTCACTGTTTTTACGCCCATGAAATAACATTTATGCAGCAATTAAAATAAAATTTAAAAATATGTAAGAAAAATACTTTTCTTTTAGGTTTTCACATTCAGTGATAGTAATGCGTATCAGAAACTGCGCACTTAGCAAAAACATCAGAAAGCTATCCTATGATCGATAATAATACGCTGATGTACTGCTAAGTGACATAAAGCTTGATGCTATGCAGTTATTTACCTACTAACTCTGTCGCCGTCAACGCAACTATGAAAGCGTTTCTTGCAGGCCTAAACTATTTAATTTTGAAATTGTCTAAGGCTTAAAAATAAATTTTAAAACTCTTTTACAAAGAATTCTCTTTTCGATGGTTTTAGATTAAGAAATTTTTACTTAACGTACCTGATATCATTAAAGTTCTGTTAGATCCGTATGAACAATATACATAGCAAACAATTATAACATTTGTAATCACGGCAACGTTCTTGTTACACTATCGTTAGATTAAGGATGTAAAAACAATTTTTTATTTAAATAAAATGACTTTTAGAAAAACAGTCATTTCGAAAAAGATAAACTAAGAACAAACAATGGCACTGATAAAATTAAATAGGGTGGACTACAACAGTGCGGAGCGAACGACATACATTAAAACACATTTAGAACCAGAAGCAAAGGCTAAGGTACATAAAATGCTTTAGAATTCAGAAACACACATAGCAATAGTTTATAAGGTGTCATGAGACATAGAATCATCGAGTTTAATGTAAAGTTAGTAGAAAATAAAAGAAAATACATCAGTCAACTTCCAACAATTTCTTATGCTGGACATCAGGATGTTTTTTTCATTCAATACCATCAAAAAGTACTGTATACGTAAATATTATAGGTAAAGGTATAAAGTCAATAAAAATAGAAATTTTACTTTAACAACGCTTCGATCTCAAAAACTTTTGCAAGAAATTTCATAATTGATAATCAAATTGGAAAAATACAGTTTTCTGTAAATATCCCATGTAGTTTTATACAGAGAAAAATAATAATGCTTTTAGTAATCTATACAACAGCTGCATAAATATCTTTAGATGCAAGCTGTCAGATGCACTAAGCATATAGTGTGAGGACTAGAACACAGAAGTATAATTTACTTACACTGGCTCGTAACTCTTTTTACTTTGGCGCATTGCGCTGAACTTGCTAACTTGCATGTCATATAGTAAGACAAGAAGACTCAACAAATAATAGAAAACATTAATTAGGCAGTACAGGCAAAAAAATAAATAAACAGTAACTATGACATTTTGCAGTGAGTTGTACGTAAGGATTGTTCGTTGTTTGTTAACAAGTAAATGTGCTGATTAGTACATAATTTTATATAATACGAAATGGTGCAGGTGCAGAATAGGATATGAAATGGTTAAGACCAATTTAAAGATTTTTAACAAGAACATTAAATATTTCAGTGCAAGTGAAAAATAAACGGTAATAATATTGTTACGTCAGCGCAACCAGTTATTTGTGTCTAAGCTTTTTCTTAATAACTCGGGACACATGCTGGGCGCGTAAGTGGGACGCGGGGCTGAAATATAGTTAAATCAAACGATACAGTGTTTGCAGTAGGGGATATAACTGTTTTAACACAACTTGAAGCGATTCATGTGCAGAATCCGGATATACTTAATCGCGGCGCACCTAAGGTTTCTCGGTATTACCCGGAGCAGTTTACTAAATAGTATCTCGTCCGCGATCCATAAACTACCAGTACAATTACGAGTATAGGTATCGTTTATAAAGGTTATGTAAAAGGGGCCGATTGTATTTTGATTTTCGACCCGTCTAAAATCTACCAATACTGCCACGAGTAATGGTATTTGTTCTAGTTTTTACGCACAATTCAATCGATTATTTAAATCCCTTGGGTCCTGGGGAATCAATACTATTGTGAGTAGTGGTATACGCGTTTGTTTAATTATTTCCCGGTATTTCATTGGTACCAGTACTGTAGCAAGAAATGGTGTCCGCGTTACATTTTATGCCCGCGCTGAAAAAAAAGAAGTTAAAAATTTCATAAACTTTAAACACTTACTTTTATTTAAAACCAAAACTTATGAACACGGCGAACCAGTGCGAGTCAAAGCAAGTGACGTCCGAATGAAAATATACCAGGCTTGTGGAATACCGTGTGACAGCAGAGGGGGACTCTAGCTATCTAGTCGACCTTTCGCGGGTGAAAACTAAAATTAACTACTTTTTTCGGGGCCTCCAGGTGTTTTTATAAAAAGTAGCGAACCTCAGTCACGCGCTGGTTCGATAACCACGCAGGAATACTTGCCGGAGAAAAATCTTGCAGAATTGACAATAGCCGAAAATCCGATTGGCTAGAACTGCTTTAGTTTAGACCCTCAGAAATTGGCACTTTCTATATTCAGCTCCCTCTCTACTTTGCGTCGAGAAGAGAAAAGGTAATTCACTTACTCATGCCCTTCCTTTACCTCTGACATCCAGATTTTACAGTATTTTATTACAACTTTTTATTAACATTAGGATTAAATATTATTATTGACTTATGCTAAACATGGTTGGTTTATTCGACTGAACTTCTTGCAAAAAAAAACGGCAAGAGTCGCTTCACATTTCAATTAATACTCAGGCAAATAAACGATCGGTGTATTACGATGTATTAATTAACACTAATACTAACACTGTCTGTTTGCTATAATAACTTATAATGATGATGTTAGTGGAAGTACTTTTAATAAATATAGTAAATATCATAACAACAGTAATAATAACAATATTAATAATCATAATAAAAATAACTATAATATTAATGAAATAATAATTATGATAGAAATAATAATAATAATAATAATAATAATAGAAGTAATAGTAATAATAAAAATAATAATATTTAGAAAAATAGTAATAATAAAAAAAATTATCATAACAATAGTAATAATAATTAAAATAATAATATCAACAATTGTGATAGTAAGGATAATAATAAAAATAATAGTATTGTGCCTGTTGCAAATTAACATAATCAGACTTACCGGTAGTTTTGACTGTCTATAATGTTGCAAAAATAATACAGAATTTTGGTAGAATTTTAGTCAACATGTTTCTTACAGCAAGTCGTTTGGAAAGGTAGTCAGCTCGTAGTATCCTGAGAAATCGGAAATTCCGTTACCCCTATTAGAGGCAGGAAAACAGATTTTCTCTTGACATCTCTGAGTCGGAAAAAGAAGAAGGGTTGACTTTCCCGTTTTCCTTAATATTCAGAAAAGTAATGGAATTGAACTAAATTACAAATAAGACTGTTGCAATATGCTTATGAAGTTGTTGTAGTGATACAAAAGGGTTACTCGCTAAATTATGAGCCTTTAAATATGAATGTTACACACCGGATAATTTTTTGAAATTTCTTTAAGTTTCTTCACTGTTGAACTTTTGCATCCACGGTTATTCCATTTTTATGGGTCAAGAAATATTTTGTTTGTTTTTCATTCTTGGTCCGCATAGGCTACCGTGCATGTTCATGAATCATCCCTGTGCTGCAGGTGAGGGTAACTTGCAGGTGGCTTATCTTTTTGTAGATGCACGTTGATCCTTGCTTAAAATACTTTCGAAATAATATGAAAAATTCCTACGGAATGAGTGGGAAAAAGTTTATTAGTAATTTTAGTTTACCGACGTTACAATGATAAATTTGTATTTATTATTATACTCATTATGATTGTTAATTATATCCATGTTTTGCAAAGCATTTATACTTTTATTCACAAATCTATCAACAATTTCTGAGGTCAGTTGTTAGCTGATGAAAATTTATAAACCAACTTTCCATTATCATCATGAAATGAAGTGCCTGATGATTTATTAGAAAAGTATAGTAGTGTATAAATGATGGTTATTTTATGCGATATTGTATGGTTAGAGAGAAAATTCAAACATCGACTAGTATGAGTAAGATTATTAGTAACAGTAACCATAATATACCTACTCGTCTTGCCTGAAAAAATGAAGTTGTGTAAGGCAATTCAAAGCAAGCTCAAGCCTTACCTACACATAATAAACACGTTTTAATTACTCAAGTATACAAAGGAAATATCACCAATGGTAATGAAGAAAAATTTATTATTAAAATAGATGAACTCTAAAGTACTAAAAAAAATATTATTTACAGTTATGAAAGAATCCTCTAAAGAATTTGATAATAAAAACAAAACGTTTTGTTAGTAAGTGGAATAAATACGCTTTTTTTAATAAAACCCATAGATTTGATAAAGGTGTATGTCTAACCTGAGGCTGAAAAAATAACTTGCGGACTTGAAGGGTGCTGTTGTTGTTTTTTTGTGCCTGAGATGAAAATGACATTTTTTATATTGAGGGCGGAAAGTGCAAGTTTGCGCCTGTGGACACACTTTTCGTGCCAATTACTTTCCACCCTAGGGTGGAAACAAACTTTGGGCCCGGCAGGGCCAGAATGGTTCCTTCTAATCTTGGGCTGCAAGTTATTATCGAGTGTAAAGTATGCCCTAAGGCGCAAAGCACTGCGTCCGAGGGACAAAATAGTAGTTTTCGTACATGGTGGCGCATGTTGCCAAGGCAAGCACCAGGCCAAAGAGACTGATTTGCCTTGGTTGAATCCGCTCTAGGTGCCAACCCAATTGTTCCTATTAAGGGTGCACTAAACGTCTAAATGTTGAAAAAAAACACTGAAAGTAGGACTTTTCTATCAGTATTACTGTCTTGATATTGAATCCACTCACTGATAGTTTTTTTATTTCATTCTGATTTTTTGATTAATTATATTTTGCTAGCAGAGTCACACATAAAAAATAATTATGAATTCATAATTCCAAAGTTGTTACTAATTCTCCTGGTTACTTTTTAAGGTTATCTGTCACCCATCTTTTTTCAACTCCGGTTTCCTTGACAAAAATGGATGTTATAAATTGAATTTTTCTTTTTTGGAATAAATTCTAAAAAAAAACTCCTACCACATTGGTTTTTAAGATAATATAGTTGCAAGTTGAAAATTTTAACACAGGTTACAATAAAACTGTCCGAATACAGACAAAAAGAGCTACTTAAGTAACTAAGAAAATTGTGAAAAATACACTGCTAAAAAATTCACAATTTCAACTATTTTATACAGTTTTAAAACTGTTGCGTCACCAGTATAAGTAGAAAGTAGTGAATCATTTGATAATTGTCATATAATTTGTCTGCCGCATACGTGCATGACTTAAATATTTGGCAACAGAGCAACCACATATATATAGCCGTATGCGAGTGTGTGTATAGCAAATGTATGACGAGCTGATCGACACTTTTGCTTTATCTCATCAGAACGTAATTAAAAGCCTTTTCTACATTTAAACGCTATGCGTATTTTGAATGCAATAACAGGTGATGCACTGTAGATAAGCCTGTAGGGGATAGGCTACCTTAATAAGTCTTAATATAGTTAACTTATTTCAAATACTAGTGAAACCTTAATTACAAACTTAATAAAAAAAGTTTGGAAAGTTTTAAACCTTAAAATCAATGCTACTTTTAATTAATTTTGCCCAGGTGTTTTTTTAAATATTAAATTAGATTTTTTTGTTAGTTTAACAATAAATAATTCAAACAAATTTACGGCTCACCAATGGGCAGTGCTGGTAGTCCAGTACTGTGTAACCTTGTTATGCATTTAGTCGAATTTTCATGCTTAAAGAAATTATGTTTTGATATTTTGCTTTACATACCCTGCGTAGATAATATTCCCACATGTGTCCTTTCCTAATATATTAACTGTACTAAAAACATTTTTAATAGCTATTGTCCATCATTACAATTCACTGTTGGAACATGTAAAAATAACAGCCTTAGTCACTTGGCTTATGAAATTATCATTTAACAAAGTACTAACTCGTTGTTACTAAAAAATCGATACATTCTGGTTGGTATTTAAATTTTTTTCCACCATCTAATACATCATGAAATAAGTATCATTTACACACTAGTTAACTTTTACATTTAATGAGCAGACACTCATATTTATTGTATAAATCAATATTTAGCACCTGCACCACTCCGTATCAAGTATTACTGTAAAAAACGTCACATTGGTCTTGTTTACAGTTTGAAAAATGAGTTTAATCCGATCTTTTGTCTTGAAAAGAATATAACTGTGGTACTCAATTAAATAAACGTCGTTTACTACATACTATGTGCGAACTTCAACTGCCGTAACGTTGTTAGTCAAACATTAGAGGTAAAATATTTAGAGCTCTAAAATGAAAAATGGTTTGACACAAAAGTTTGCATGTGAAATTCAAATTTTAATCTAGTCTGATTGATAATTTTATCATACAAAACAGTAACTTAGCCTTTATTTTAATTTTTGATAATCCTATTACGTCGTTTATTTGTTTGTTATGGTTTATTG